>NC_061513.1:68998138-69035862 GCF_022539505.1 Lolium rigidum | reverse complement strand
CCAGCAAATCTAGAGCTCATTCTAGTAGGAGGGATAAAAGTTTCTGCTGCAACAAGGATGTCATGCTGCATGTTTTTGTTTTGGCTTTCACTTTCTTTCTAAGAATTATCAACTTGTGTTTCTAGGTCTTCTTAATTATAATAAAAATCTGGCTGAGATCCATTAGTGGGGATCACCACTGCAGTGTGCTCATGTTAAAGTGAGGGAGCACCTAGAGCAAAAACACCTTAACCTGGGTTGATGTACTTATCACCAGAGACCTATTCACTACCAGAGCTAATGCTGTCATAATCAACTCTTTCTTCACACAATCATCACCTTCTTTAGCATTTTTCACAATTGGTTCACCAAGTCACAGTGAGATTTAAAAGCAACAAGTCACTGAAGATCTGTCCCAAGTATACGACTAAAATTTTCCTAAATATGGAATCATTTGTCACTGCTAGATGAGGCCAGGTTATTTATAAACATTCCAGCACCATGTCAATTATTTATAAACATTCTTTTCATTTTTTATTTATAAGGGCATCTCCAACGGGGGGACGGCTGAGCGAACCGTTTGCGTCCGCCGGGCCGAAAATTGCGTCGGGACCCTACTCCAGCGGGGCGACGCAAAGTGACCGGGCCGTCCACGGCGACGCAAATCTGGCCCAAATATGCATCTGGTTTGCGTCTCTGCGGACGCTGCACGGTGGCGGAAAGTGTCCGCGTTGGTTGCATCCGGGCCCGGTCGGCAGTGACTAGGTAACCAAAATATTTCTTCATTACTATTGATTGACCAAAATGACCATCTTTAGAGAGATGGTTAGTCGAGTTAACCTAAATCTACAACGGCCGTACCTACTCGCCGTCGCGCGGCCTACCACGGCCGGGGTTACTCGCAGTCGCGCTGCCTACTACTGGTCGCCGGAGGGGCCGGTGCCGTCGTCGAAGCACGAGCGCTTCACACACTCCGCACGCCGCGCACGCCGGACATGGGACACCTCGTCCTGCCTCTTGCGGCGTTCGAGGGCCTCGAACAGAGAGGAGTCCCACTAGACTCTCATGGCCATATAGTTGGCCGCCTACGCCGCTGTCGCCGCTGCCTAGGCTGCCCCCTCGTCCGCCTGGGCCGCCTCCGCGTCCGCCGCCTACAATGCCGCCAGCTGGGCGTGGAAGCGGGCCCTGTCCCTAGCCGCCTCCGCCACCTCTTCGTCCCTAGCGGCGATGGCGCCCGCCAGCTCCCGGTTCTCCTGCTCGACCCGCGCGGGAGAAGGGCCCCTCCGCTAGAGCGAATCCAGGTCGGAGCACATGTACCCCCGAGCCATGGCGACCACATAGCTGTGGGCTTCCTCCTCCGCTGCCCGAGCCTGACGGCGCAGGGCGTCTCCAGCTAGGGTCTCGAAGGACGCGACCGGAACCAACTGGTCGCCAGCGCAGTCGAAGCGGGTGGGTACGACGTCGTCGTCGGCGGCGATGTCGTGGATGACAACGTCCGTGGGTGGGGATGCCGGAGGGGCCGCCATCGCCGCCCGCGCCTCCGCGAGCGCCGCCCTAGCGTCGGCGAGCTCGGCCCTGGCGTCGGTGATTTCCGCCCTGGCCGCAGCGAGGCGCTCACGCTCTTGCGCGAGCTCTGCCGCCTTCGCCTCCGCCTCCGCAACCTCCGCCGCCTCCAGGCCCAGCTGCTCGGCCTGAAAAGCGTCAGCGACTAGCTGCTCGTCCTCCGGGTGGGCTTGGCGGCACATCTGAACAACCTGATCCCAGCTAAGGTTGTGCTCGGCCATGGATGGATGGTAGGGTTTAGTTTGAGGTGTGCCCATCACCCCCGCCGGTGTCCACCATATATAGCCACGGCGGGGCGGGAAACAGCATTGCCGCGCAGGTCGTTTTCTGCGCGCGAAACACCGACGAAACTTGCCAATGTATTGGGCAAGTGCGGGAACGACAGTCGTCGCGCGGGAACCGGTAATCGCCGGCGGCAGGCCTCGACGGCACGTTAAACCACCATTAACGATCTTGACGCTGTCCCGCTAAAAAAATACGTCCGCACCGCTGGAGATACCCACAAACGATCGCCCTGGCCGTTTAGCGTCCGCGGGCCGACGCAAACGGATACAACCGGACATTTCCGCCAGTTGGAGATGCCCTAAGAGCATCCCCACTCGTTGGCGCTCCCCACGCCCAAATCCGGACGAAACTACCGCCGGATTGGACGAAATTAAGGCGTGGGGAGTACCGTATTTCCAGTCGTCCACCCGGAGTTCGGCGGATAGAGTTTAAATTCAAACAAATCGCCGTCCCGCGCTACAAGTACGGCCGGTTGATCGGCAAAAGGAGCAAAAGGATCAGCCACAGATCGGCGATCGGAGGGAAATTACACGGAGACAGGCTCGTCGGCAGTCCCGGCCGGCACGGCGGTGTCCGACGGACCGGTTTCCTCACACGCCGTGGCCGAAGCGGCTGCGGCGGGCGACGATGAAGCAGCGGCAGTGGACGTCGAAGCAGCCGCAGTCGACGAGGTAGATGGTGAGGTAGACGAGGTAGGAGCCGGCGGAGACGACGTAGTGGCTCGGAGGATGTCGTTGCGGTGGCCCCGGTACCAATTCCTCGTCTCCTCGTCCATCGGTTCCATGTCGCCGCCGCCCATGAGGAACGCCAAGTCTGTGTTCCTCTTCTTCGCCGCCACCGTCGTCTTCGGCAGGGCGATCCGGGCGCCTTGGTTGGCGAGCATCTCCCGCCACCTGCCGTCGAACTTGTCGTTCCTCCCGTCGGCGTGCGATCTCAAGTCGGCCCAACACTTGTCGATCGACGCCCGCATCCCGTCGGCGGGATTGTCCGTCCGTTTGAGCTCTTTCTCGCTTCTTCCGGCCGAGCTCGGGCGCCCTTCCGCCGCGCAAGCCGCCGGAGCGTCGGGGGTTGTACTTGCTCGGTCTTGCTTTTCGAGAGGGACGTGCGAACTTCCTTCCACTTCTCGCACTTCTCGAGGCGGGCGTAGACGTTGAGGAACTTGAACTGCAGGCCGGTGTCGTCCGTGTACATGTCCAAAGCTCGGCGCAGCCGGGGAAAAAGAGCACGGCGATACGGGTCAGCTAACGACAATGTACCTCGGTGGTGTAGGGCCGGCGGAGCATACCCTTTGCTCCAAGTCGTGGCCGCTGATCGGCCGTTTGTCGATCTCCTCCCGTACGCCGTGCCATTTGCCGCACGCCGTCTGCATGATCCCCCAATGGGTGGCCATTGCCTTGTCTCCCCGGTACACGTTCATGTTCGTCTTGTTGAAGTAGGGATCGACGAGCTTGCGTTCCTCGTACGCCTGCCTCACTCGAAACCAGTATGTGTCGAACGACTGATTGGCCCCGATTATGCCGTTCGTGGACACGGTCATCCAAGCTTCGGCGAGGCACTCCTCTTCCTTCGGCGTCCATTTGATACGCGGTTCGGCAGGCGGCGAGTCCTTCTTCCTCTTCTTCTTCCCCTTCGACGAGTTGGCGGCGGCTTCGGTTGGCTCTTCTTCTTCCTCGCCTTCTTCTTCGACGGCTTGGCTTCCGTCGGCAACATCCTCCCGATGCTCGTTGCGCGCCGCCACAGCTGCCGTCGCCCTCGTCTCCTCTTGCGTGAAGAACCCCGGGCACGCAGCGGCGGCGGTCATGAAGAACCCCGGGCTCGCAGCCGGCGGCGGCGGAGCCGGAGGTGATCATCTCGTGGATCTCCTCTTCGTTCGGCGCCGCCATCGCACCGAACGGGAGCGGCCCTCGTCGTAGGGCCGGCGAGGTGCCCTCGAACAGGTCGCCGCCGCCGACGTCAAGCTCGGGCGGCGACGGTGTGGACTTGGACGGTTGGACGTAGGCGCCCTCTTGGAACACGGCAGTCGGCGACGGCGAGTACAGACGAGGCGAGAAGGAAGACGGGGAACTTGTTGTACCTTGCGTCGGCCATTGGCCGGGAACATGCCGCCGCTATAGGCCATGCCGATCAGCCTCGCTTGTTCGTCCTCGGGCCGCCTCCGCCGACCTCTTGGCGGCGGCTCTTTTCACCCTCTCCGCCCGGCGCTTGTTTCCACCTCGCGCCGTTTCTCGTCCGCCGCCCACGCGGCGTTCGACATGCCCGGCGGCTTCGTCTTCTTCGCCCGCATCTTCCTCGCCGGCGCGCTCGGCGGCATTGTGGTGGACGAGAAGACGAGGAGGAGAGTGGTGGTGGACGAGAAGACGCCGCCAGAACTCGGAGCTGGAAGACGAGGAGATTGGGGGATTTCGGCGGGAGAGAATGGGGATATGCAAGCAAATTGGAGGGAATGGGGATATGCAAGCAAATTGGAGGGAAAATCGACAGGATTTGGTTTTCCGGTCGCCGACTACGCGGGTCCACACGCCGTTTCGCGCCAAAATCTTTCGTCCGGAGTCCCCGAGCGCGCCCGGGGGCCGGGGTGGCGTGGGCTCGCCGGATGGATTAAGGGCCAAATCCGGACGAAAACGAGGAACCGGGGGCGCGACTGGGCCGAATTTCGCCGTCCGGATGGAAAAAACGTCGCTCGGGGGCCTCGGGGGGACGAGTGGAGATGCTCTAAATATTTTCAACTACTTCAGCACTGAAAGATGAAGAATGTCAATAAACATGTACCACTACGAAATTTCACAGTAAAAAATGTAGAGAGGAGCATTTCCAGTCCCCACTCCCATTGTTCCACTCTCGGATCCAAAACAGGTTAGGGCGACATGCTCCGCTGCAGCCGCCGCCGAGGCACCTCGCCATCGCCGGTGCGGGCGCCTCCGCTGGAAGTCGACGACCTCCTCGGTGAGATCCTCCTCCGCCTCCCCGCGCAGCCGCCCCACCTCCTGCACGCCTCCCTCGTCTCCAAGCGCTGGCGCCGCCTCGCCACGGACCGTCGATTCGTCCGCGACTTCCGCATCCGCCACGGAAAGCCTCCCCTCCTCGGCCTCCTCCGCAGCTACTCCAGTCTGCACAATAGAGTCTATTTGACACCCACTCCGGGCTCGCCCTACCGCATCTCCCCCGAGCGCTTCTACTTGACATCTGACGGCCGCGAGGGCTGGAGGTTGGTCGACTGCCGCCACGGGCGCCTACTCTTCGAGGACCGGGAGCATCATCAGGCCATTGTCTGGGACCCCATCACCGAAGACCACTGCTTCCTGGCCGTTCCGCCGCAGTTCCACAACCCAAAGATTGCCGCCCTCCACTGGGCGGTGCTCTGTGCTGCCGGTGAGCAGGGACACGTGCACGGCTTCTGCCACTGGAGCCCTTTCAGAGTTGTCTTGGTGGCCATCTACAGGCCCCAAAACGAAATTCAAGCTGTCGCCATGGCAAGGGTCTACTCCTCCGAGACTGGAACATGGGGCCATCTCTTATCAACACCTGTGCCACATGTGTATCTTATGAGCAGTCTTCCCAGTACACTTGTTGGCAATACTCTTCACTGGTCGTTTATTCGGAGGAACACGTGTGTTATACAGTTTGATTTGGATACTCAGGGGCTAGCTATGGTCAAGATTGAGAAGCCTCCTGGTTTTCATTACAATGTTCAGATGATCCATTCAGAAGATGGTGGTGTTGCCTTTGCCACTTTGTCGATCCTCTGTGACGAGCCCTACCTCCAAGTGTGGGAGAAGAAGGCCGATTCGTATGGTGTTCCCAAATGGGTGTTGCTCAAGAGTGTTGAACTGCAGGCGTTTCTTGGATTGGCCTTTCGGATTAGCAAGGAGGAGTCATCTATAGTGCGCTATGCTGAGGATGCTCGTGCCATTTTTTTGCGGGTGCACTCATGTGTCCATATGGTTAAGCTAGAGACGATGCAGTTTAAGATTTTTTTTTTGGAAAAAGATCCGTCTGGCACCTATCATCCGTTCACAAGTTTCTCTGCCCAAGGTAACTGCTTGCTCATCTTGACATTCAGCACTTCATAAAACAGATTATTTTCCATACATGGTTGCTGGAATAACTGCATTGTACTTCTAAAGTGTTCACTATCAACTTATAATTCCGGCGAACTTATAGCCTTATTATTTTTAAGTTATGTTTGAACTGTAGATGTCTATTGGATTACCATGGTACTATGGTAGTGTACTCTTGCTCATCCACACACACACAGTTAAGCACACATCATTTCAGCACGAGCCACCTGCAAGGTGGAACAACTACAAACTAGACTTGAATTTGGAGACCTTTGGTGGAGTAGATATAATTTTATTCGTTCAGTCATCTTGTCGCCCCTCTAAATAAGTACATAGTGGTACTTTTTAGTAGGAGTACTACAAATGAAAAATTCGATTGCCATATTTTGGGGGAGTAAAATATAGTTTTACTCGTTCAGTCAAACTATCTTACCGCTGTAATATAATAAGTACTCCCTCTGTTCCAAATTAACTAACTCAGCTTTGCCTAGATACACATGTATCTAGACAAAGTTGAGTCAATTAATTTGGAGCAGAGGGAGTACTATTCTATCTTTTTTGTTGAGGAGTTGTCTTGCAAGTGTTTCAAAGAGGGAGAGCTTTGAATTAATATAATAAGTACTATTGTACGTGACAAAAGGAGTTGGATAATTACATGCTTTGAAATAATTGTATGTGACAAAAGGAGTTGGATAATTACATGCCTTGAAATGCATTCATTAGTTAAGTCCAGTATGGCTAGTGATATTTTTCCACATGTTATATATATTGTGATCTTTGAATGTGGTTTGCACATTCGTAAGAGCATACATAGGTGTGAGGGAACATGAGAGCTTATATATGTAATTACATGTCTGTTGTTAGTTTTTAATGGCATTTTTGATGTTTGCTGGGGGCGTAATTTTATTTATCCGCTTCTCATTGATGTTCTGATTTTGTTACCCTCTACTTGTGTTCAATACCTTATGGTCATTTCATACTATGTAACATCATATCTCCTTTTATGCCTTTCTTATTTGTAAACTAGCATTTGCATCAAAACTACTATATAATTTCCTTGTTTGACTGATCAATACACACCAGCAGTAATTTAACTGTATGACCTTGAATTTGTGGTTACCGTCATTTGATGAATATATGAATGCCTATAGATACAGAAATAGTTTTTCGCTGTCCTCCTCCTGTAAATGTAGATTATCCGGTGGTAGTACCAGTGTCTGTTTGTACACTGGTGCATGCCTTACTGATCTTATAGCACGCACTGCCTTAAAGTTTGAAATAGGCAACAGAAACACTGAAAATTATGTTGAAGCAGCATCTGGTACTATGCCAAATTGGCAGCTTGATTGGCACATTGAAGTTAAAAAAAAATTCCACCTGAAAATCTGTCATTATTATAGGACGATGTGGTATTGCGGGTTGATAGTGTGTCCATTGTGATCTTGCTCTTTTATCACTCTCTAATCCTATTTTACCTATAGCGCGGAACTGACTTGGCTACAACAAACATTCAGCCAAACGTTCCAGAAGTGTGAAGTTTATGCTACTAAATTTAACTAAATGTGATATGGGTTTGTGCACAGGTCTCTAGACCAGTCTGAAGCAGAAGCATCACATCATTGGACTACGTGCAAGCTGGAATGGTACTCTTGGTGATTATAACTATGGCTACATCTATTGTAGCCAACCGAAGAGTCGGCGTGTAGGAATGATCAAATATCCCAACTGTGGTGTGGTACTGTATCTATCTGATATTTAGAACTGTCAACTGAACTCTGAAATGTTTGGGTTAATTCGGCTGAGTGTTTGAATCTTAAATCGATTAGAATCCACCTCCAATGTGGCTTGGTGTTGACACTGGATATTTGTTGTAGCCTAATCATTTGTTAACATTACAATCTGTCCATGTTGCCCCCTGAACTATCACTGCATCAGGCTGCTGCCATGACTCCTGATATATATTCATCGGCAGCAGCGATGATATGGAGGAGACCAAGTGCTGTACGCCGAAGAAGGGATTGTATGATCGATGGGGGTGACAAGCCCCGTGTAAACAGAAGATAACTTCCCTGCATTACTTGGTGTGATTCAAATGCCAGGCATTTCTTGTCCTTCCAACAGTTCACGGATGGTGATACGTGGTACATACTTATCCCTGCATCATGTGAGTAAACATGTCAACTAGTTCAGCACTGAAAGGTTCATGTGAACATCTCAGTCTTGGACGATGGAACATGTACAACTCAGTCAAATGAGACTTAGCTTATGTCTCAGTCAAATTACTTTAGTGTGTTTTATCGTGAGCCTAAACAAAATACAAACAACAACAAACACGAATCTTCAAGCAGAAACAAAATTCAACGTAAATTCAACGTAGGAGCACGTGACTGAAACATAAGCTATGTCTCAGCTAGCTGAAACTTAGCAATTCCATGTTCCTCACGAGCTGACGACGTGGAGGAGATCAAGGTACTCTACGCGGAAGAAGCCAATGCAGGATCGGCATGACAGATGATTATCGTATGCAAGCCGTCAAAATCGTCGACGACTCCCCTAGCCGGCCTTACTGTGATGTGATTCACTTACCAGGCATTTCTTTCCTTGGTCTTTATTGCCCTGTGAAATTCAGTGTAATATAGTGGCGGAGGCCTTGGCAGTTTCATTCATGAGCACCAAAGGCTTCTCACTGATGACACACATCCATACATAAACAAGTTCAGCTGAAAGTGGCTAGGCTGCGCCGTTGGCTGCTGAGGAAGACTTCATGGAATGGTGTCACAGCGCTGCCAACTCTACCTCCGGGCACATCTCAAGGGTACTTCATCGCTTATTATGCTAACGGCGTGGTGGATTTAAAAGCATCGCAACGCGGTAGTTTTCGATAATGCGTCAACGGCCATGAGTAATCTCCTCAACATGGATCCGAAGTTGGATCTTAGGCCGTCGCCGGAGCGACTGGCTTGCAAGCTTTTGATCCCCGGTGCTACGTTGGCCTAGACATTTAGTGGGTTGAGTTGTATGGTGGGTGTCAGGTCGTCCAGTTTGTAAATCTCTCTTTTCTATCAATGCATAGAACTGCAAAGCTTTTTACGTTTTTGCGAAAAAGTGCCGCAAGCTCTGCAGACTGTATTGCACCCAAAAAAGGGAGAATGTATTGCACCCTTGATTGCACATCCACAGATCAACTATTTCAGCATGTTGCACCATGTAAATTATTTAGAAACGGTGTCAACTATTTCAGCACTGAAAGATGAGGAATGTTAATAAAGGGAGTACTACCAAGTTCACAGTATTAAAATAAAAAAGAGAGGAGCATTTCTTTTCACCTGCTGGCCGCTGCAGAGAGGAAATTGCATATCAACACCAGTTGGGACAATTTTTTAACATAAGCACATCCGCCATTTCCTTTTGCACAAAAAACACCAATATTTAGGGTAATGAGTTTCACATATCACAAACCCCTCCATTAGAGCATCTATAGTCACACCGCACAAACGACGTTTGAAAAAGCGTCAGATCGACCGTTTGGGAGATGTTGCAACTTAGTGCCGTGTTTGGGGGACACCCGTTCCGAGCAGCGTCCGCCCAAACGACGCGTGCAAAAAAATAAATCGACATAGATTAAGCTTTTCATTCAATTTTTATTATCTTTTATAAAAATGAATAAACACAACTAAGTTCAAACTAAACCTAGCCTACTCGCCGTCGGTTAGGGCAAACGGCCCAGCCTCGTCGTCGTTCTTTCGTGGTGGCTGCGGCTCCTGTGCCCGCCTCGCTGCCCTTGCCTCACACATTTGGTGATGCAGCATCACCGTCGAAGTCACGAAGCATCCCTGCGGCGTTGGCCCCTCCACTCGCGGGACGCCTCGACGCTCCGCCGAGGGTCGAGCTCGAAGAGCCTCTGCTACTTGGCCGCCATTTCGAGTAGTACATGCATTCCTACAGGGTTCACTTTTTTGTACCTGAAAGCACCGCATGCATTTCTGAATGTTTCATTCTTTGAGGATATTCCCGCAACTCTACAAAATGCTGGCCAACGTTGAGCTGGGCGTTCCTTTATTTTCATCCCACTTTCCGGTGGGTTTGGCACAGTTCAATGCAGGGTTAATAGGCCATAAATAATGAATTCTAGCAAGGTTTTGGGCCTTTTGGCACTAGGAGTAAAGTCATTGCAGACATAGTTGCATTGTTAAGGAATAGCTCAAATCCCCGAGAAACATATGCGGGTAGCAGCTACCCAATAATTACATGGCAATAGCATAGAGAGGAGTAAGTGCCAAACACAACTTAGTTTTGCAGTGCTAAGCTAGTAGTGTCCGTAAAAGTGTGAAAACTGAAAAATAACTGGCGATTTACGGGTCCAGTTCAGAAAATGGCGCATATCAGTAACCATAAACACGTTCGACGAAAAAATGTTTACAGGTCGCACTCGAAAACCCAACTCGGCGTGTAATAGTAGGGGCTGAAAGGGCGAACTGAACACAAAGCTCTACTCGTGGCGCTGAAATTTCAGATCAGGCCAATACAGCCAAATTTCGGCGAATCTCAACCTAATCCGACCGGGAACATGGCGGCCGATGGTAGGTGGCGCAGTGCGGGGCGAGATCGCGACAGCGTGGGGCAGCGCGGGGCGAGCTCGTGGCGGCGCGGGGCGGTGAGCTTGCGGCGGCGTGGGGCAGCACGGGGCGGGGCGAGCTCGTGGCGGCGTGGGGCGGTGAGCTCGGGTCAGGGCGGGAGAGGACGAGCGCGCCGGCAGGCCTGCAAGCTCAGGGTGTGCGCGTTGGTGGGCCAAGGGCGACGACAAGGCTGGTGGCGGGCGGCAGCGAGCTCGGGCGTGAGGCTCGGACCTGGGAAGAAGACGAACAAGGGGAAAAAGGAAAAAGGGGAAAAAAGGAAAAAAAAAGCTGACATGTTGGTCTTTTATGGCATACTCCAACCCGTAAACACGAGTTCGGTGAACTGAACTCGGTGTTTTTAATTCGCGTGTGGGTCTGTTAGAGATGCTCTAATCATATACACAAAGACAGGCAAGGCTGGTTCACTTACATAGTTGCACATAGATGCATTGTTAAGGAATCAGGAGTAGCAACAACACAATAATCACATGGCAATCGCATGCAGAGGACTGATTGTGAAACATAACTTAGTTTTGGGGTGCTAATAGCCTAATACTAACATAGATAGATAGACAGCCATGGATAGTTCAATAACATATAGTTGGGTATAACTTAAGCTGCAGTTGGTATAGATAGATAGATACGAACAGTACGAATCTTCCTCAGTTGGATTCAAGAGCAATCATCTCCTGGTTAGCTTCGCCTAGGTTGAATTGCTCAAGAACCTCCTCTGGATTGTATGGAACATAAAAGCCAGCGTAAGTCTCATCGTCGGAGTCAGCGTACTGGATGTACTCCAAGCTCTCTTGGTGCTTCCTCCACTCATCCCAGTCCTCCTTGTGCAGATCCTTCACCTTGGCAAGGCCCGCGACGTAATCGTAGTCCACCTCCACGTAGCCCTTCTCATACCATTGCTTGCGAACCATTGCCTGGAACGGCTCGAAGTCGTCATAGACCCTCTTGAAAAGGGCGGCCTCTTCCTCGTGCTTCTGCCTCGCTTCCTCAGCCGAGCAGCCTGGGTGCAGGTAGGGGTTCTCCTCGGGGTCCATGGGTTCCTCCCTCTTCAGGGCCAGGATGAGCCTGACGTAGTCATCGGGGATATGATGCTTGCCAGCAGGCGCATCAGGTTGAGCGCACAAGTCCACTTTCGCCGTCTGGATCGTGTCGTCCATCACCGTCTCCACCGGGGCATTGCCCTTCGTCTCCACCGGGGCCTGCCCTTGTGCACCTTCAGCTTCTTCTCCATCTGGACCTTGTCCATCGCCGCCGCTGCCTTTCCTATCCCGACCGTTGCCTTCTTCTCGAAGTCCAAAACCGACTTCTTGCCCTTCGCCCTCCTTCAGAGCCGTCGGCGGAACCGGAGACTCCTCGAAACAGGCCATCGTTCTCGACACGCCGCCGAGCGATTTTCTTCTTCGGTGGATTGAGTCGATTGGGGATGCTACCGCCTACCGGCTGCTCGATCTCGATCAATATATCCAAACCGAACCCTAGATCCGTACGGCTTCGAGCCGGGCTCTGACCCTCACTCAGGCCTTTTCGTTTTATCCTAACCCGGTCGGAATCGGGGCAAAATCCACGTGAGTCGATCGGAATCATCACGCCACCGGGGTTTAAACCTTGCCCACTAACGTGATGTATTTGGTTAAAACCTTTCTAGATTCCTACGAATTTTATACAGCGCCCATAGCGGCCTGTAAGAGCATCTCCACTCGCTCTCCCTCCAGCGGCGGCCATTTTTGGCCCATATGAAGGTCTCCGGCGCTAAATAAAAAAGGAGGCCGGTCGGCCCCAGCCGTGACCCCCATACAAAGGATGCACATTTTTTATTTATTTTTATTTCATTACATAAATAAAAGATTAGTCATACTCATATCTAGGTCTATAGTACATGTACTCGTAGTCGCCATCATCATCGCTCGCCGGGCATGGCTCGAACCGACGAGGCGGGGCAGCGGTGGTGGTTGCATCCGCAAAGGCTATGAATGCGCACTCGGCGGGGACATATGGCCGCAACGACTATAGCCTAGGCCGTCGCCGCCACGGAGTGAACGGTAGACCTGCTCCTTCTTCACCCACCAGGACCGGCCAGCCTCCACCGGCGACGGCAGTGGCGGCTTCAGGGAGGCGCAGATGGCGACGCGTTGGCCCGGGAAATCCTTCGGGTCACCGGGGCACCTAAAGTCGTTGGCGACCATGGAGTACTCCGGCGGCGCCTTCCACTCCGGTCCCTCCTCCGGCTCCTCCAGCTACGATTGGGGGGGGGTGATATGGCGTCCGGGTAACGAAGCCGCAACAGTTGCTGCCACCCTTCTTCGGCGGCTGGAAGTGAGGGTATCGCAGGCGGGGTAGTCGCCTGCCAAGATGTGGTTCATCACACCCTCGAGGGTCCGGCTGCCCCACCATAGCCGCCGGCCGGCCTCGTTTTTGTCCACGGGAGATGGCCCATCCCCCTCGTACGTGGTGAGCTCCATATCCTGGCGATTGGCGAAGAAGGCGTGCCAAGTTGTGGCGTTGTGGGGATCCCAGCGGGATCCATACGATGCTCGGGGGTGAGCTCGACGTAGTGGTGGTGGGTGATGGCCGCACGCCGAGATGCACCTTGGGGGTCGGGGAAGACCGGCATGCCTCCGGCGCTCAGACACCAGCCCGGGGGGCATATGAACCCCGGTGGGCAGGGGTTGTTTGAGGTAGGGGTGGAAACGGATCAGATGCGGATCGGATAGTGCCCTTCCCATATCCGTTTCCATATTTTTAAAACGAATACGGATGTTGTCGAATACGAATTCGGAGCGGATGTTACTCGAATACAAATACGGATCGGATGTTTTCTCAATTCGGAGCGGATGCGAATATAAGGAAACAATAGATTAACCTCTTATAATGAGCCAATTATATAATGGTAGAGAGATAAATATACTAATATAATACATAGTAGTTTCAAGTTTAATCACATAAAAGAATTTTTGATCGATTTGTTAGTTTCTCTAGGTTAGATAATTAGCATATTGAGGTTGAATTACTAAAATTGGTTAACATAATCTTATTCGGAGATATATCCATTTCATATTCACATTCGCTTCAAAATTCAATACCATATTTTTATTTGTTTTTTGTCAAACGGATCCGGATAGTTACCATATCCATTTCCACAGACGTCCGGATTCGGATATTACCATTTCCATTTTCAATTTCTCGAATACGGACGTCGGATAATATGGACTATCCACTATCAATTTCCATCCCTAGTTTGAGGTGTTGAACGCCTCCACCTCCGCGAGTGCGTGAGGGCAAGATCACGGGACGCCATGGGTGAGATATGTGGGAGAGATCTGTAAAACTAGGATGAGATGTGGCCCTTCCACCACTTCCCGCCTTTATATAGCAGCGACAATGGCGGGAAGCGGTGGAAAGGCGGGAACCGGCAGGGCGGGAAGATGTAGGCGAGAAGATGTACGCACGTCTCGCTTCCAAGGCTGGCCCGTGGCGATTTTCCAGCCGTTCAGCGTTCCCGCTAGCCTCATTTTCTACTGGGTTCGGCCTGGGGGCGCCGGATGGAAAGTTGGGCCGCGCCGGATAAAAAACTATCTTAGAGGCCGCAGTTAGGCGCGTTTTTCTGCCGTTGGCGCCCCCAAGATCTTGTGTTTCTTTAGTTTTTCTTTTCTGTTTTCCTTTTTCCTTTTTTTCTTTTATTTTTCTATGTTTCTTTTTTCTTGTTTTATTTTTCTGTTTAAAAATATTTTGTTTCGAAAAATGTCAAGTTTGAAAAATGTTCAAAATTAAAATATTCATATTCAAAAATGAATAATTTTAAAATTTGGACGAATTTTGAAATGTTAACAGATTCAGAGTTTTGAAAGAATTTTTGAAATTTGAATTATTTTCGAATTTTGAACGATTTCCAAAATTTTAAACAGATTTTGTATTTTGAATGATTTCAGATTTTGAACAAATTTTGAATTTTGAATTAATTTTTATTTTCGAAAAAAATAAAATTATACATTTCTAAAATCTAGTCATAAAATTTTGAACAAATCATGGGCACTCACGACCCAATTAACTGCCGTCGGGTCGGAGAGGTGTGCGGCACCCCGTCCGTGCCGACTCGGTCGGCATATAGCACCTCCTGGTTAGAATCATGTACCTTGAACTGGCCCAGTTCGATCACTGCAATATTTATGTTGAGCACATCCAAGTTTTTTTTTAGATTTCTTTATACGAAATCCTTTGTTTTATTACCTTTGGGTTTATTGCGGTTTTTGGATTTTAATTTTGTTCGGTTTTTGAATTTGTTTATATTTTGTTTTGTTCGGTTTTGAAAGTTTAATTTGAATTTGTTTAGAGTTTTTGTTTTAGCTTAGGTTTTTGTTTTGTTCAAATTAAAAAATGTTTAGATTCAGTATTGTTTAAATTATAAAATTGTTCAGGTTTTGAAAATATTCAATGGAAAATTGTCCAGATTTTAAAAATTGTCATTTTTAAATCTAGAATGGAAAATTGCAGAAAAGTATATGTGGCTGTGGAGGGATTTTACCGGAGACAAACAACCAACGATGGGCGAGGGGTTGTTACAGTGGCGACTAGGGTGCGGGAGGTCGTCACGAGGTGGAAAGAGCGAGATGGGGAGGATTTTCTGCTAGTCTCGCCGACAGGGCTAGCCCACGACATTATTTTGTTCGTCCGGCGCTGCTGTCGACCTCCCCGCGGATTGGGTTCGGCCTGAGCCCGCCAGATGATAAGTTGGGCAGCGCCAACGCAAAAATAAAATTGGGTGGTGCGAATTTAGCTGCTATGGAAACATTTGAACTGGTGATTGGCATTGCTAAATCATTCACCACTCACATGTTGGAATTGCAACAGATGATACATGCAACACACACATGTTTCTGAGCTGATCATATGGTCATGCTCACGGAGTCCATGAACTCCTTATCGCTCGGGCCCCTCTCGTATCAAAAGAGTGTCTTCAACGGGCCACATTCGAATTTAGAAATTTTTTGAACATCTAAAAAAAGATAGACAGAGTCACACAGGTAGTAGTAAAGATAAGCCACAGCCCACAGCCGAAATGACCCGTTGGCTCTTGCGGAAAGAGAGAAACCCTACCCCAAATCCTCTCCCCAGACCCAAGTCCAATAGCGAGCAGGGTTGGGGCGACATGAGCCACCGCCGCAGCCGACCCTCATCGCCGTCACCGGAACTGGCGGATCCTCTGGAAGACGACGACCTCCTCCACGAGATCCTCCTCCACCTACCCCCGCAGCCGCCCTACCTCCTGCGCCCCTCCCTCGTCTCCAAGCGCTGGCGACGTCTCGCCACCGACCGCAAGTTCCTCCACCGCTTCCACCTCCACCACCGGAGGCCTCCCCTCCTCGGCCTCCTCTCGTGTCAAGAAGGAAAAATCTCCTTCAGATCCACCCTCGACCCGCCCTACCGTATCCCTCCCGAGCGCTTCTCCCCGCCGCCACCCAATGGCCGCGAGGACTGGTCGTTGCTCGACTGCCGACACGGACGCCTACTCTTCGACGATTGGAAGCGGCGACAGCTCGTTGTGTGGGACCCCATCACTGATGATTATCGCGTCGTGGTCGAGCCGCCGCAGTTCCTCGAATCCGGGTTTGCAGTCATCTACAGTGGGGCGGTGCTCTGCGCTGCCGGCGAGCTGGGGCACGTGCACGGAGACTGCCACTCGAGCCCTTTTCAAGTGGTTTTGCTGGCCACCTTGCGCAATGCTCAAGTTGTCACCGTGGCAACTGTTTACTCCTCCCAAGACTGGCATGTGGAGTGATCTCTTGTCAACACCATTTTCATCTTTCGGTATTTATCGTAATAATCCTCCCGGTATACTTGTCGGTAATACCATTCACTGGATGCTTATCGGGGGTACGAGTGGCATACAGTTTGATCTGGATAGTCAGAGGCTAACTGTGATCGACAGCCCTCCTGGTCTTCATGACAGTGTTCAGATCATCCATTCAGAGGATGGCGGTGTTGCCTTTGCCACTTTGTCGGGCCCCTGGAACACCCCCCGCTTCCGAATCTGGGAGAGGGAGGTCAACTCTTATGGTGTTGCTAGATGGGAGCTGCGAAAGACTGTTGAACTGCAGAAGATTCTTGGATTGCGGTTTAAGATTGACACAGAGTTATCATCTATAGTGGGTTATGCCGAGGATATTAATGCCATCTTTTTGTGGGTGCACTCATCTGTCTATATGGTTCAGATTGAGTCAATGCAGTCTAAGGAACTTTTTCAAAGTGATAGATTGCACATCTATCATCCTTTCACAAGTTTCTATATTCAAGGTAACAGCTTGCTCATCTAGGACTCTCAAGTCCAATTATATTTCATACATGGTTGTTGGAGTAGCTGTACTGTACTTCTCAAGTGTTCCTTATCACCTTAAACTCTCTGATGAATGCCTTTTTACGCTCGCTGAACCTTCAATGTACTAATGTTCATCTTCATACAGTTAAGTACATATCTTTCAGCACGAGTTCCCATACCAGGTGGAAATTGACAACAAACAGACAAAAAATTAGATTTAAATCCGAAATATCTATCATATCTTCTAAAATAAGTAGTACTACTATTCTATCTTTTTTAGTCAAGAGTTTTTCTGTAAGTGTTTGAGTGAGGGAGAGATTTTAAATTGCAGTACGTGATATAACGGAGTTAGCTGCCTATGCCTTCAAATGCGTAGTAGCCACCTTGTTCTCATTTCCAGTTGTTTAGTCCAAGGGTTACTGAGATTTTTCCACATGCTATTGCTATATATGCTGCTGTCTTAGAAAATGGTTTGCATATTTATCAGTTGCTGAAAGAAGCATCAGTATTCTTAAGACACATATATGGAATAATATTTCTGCTGCTAGCTTTTTACTTCATTTCTGCTGTTAGCTGGGCACCACAGTTCTATATGTTTGATTTCATAATTTCTGTTTCGACTAGTGTGTACAGTACCATATAGTCATATCAGACTATGTAATGGATAAACTAGTAGCATAATATAAAGCCAAATGATTCTTGTACTCAGTTGATGAAATATTGTGCCATTTCTTTTGTTTCTCATCTGTTAACTAGCATTCATATTCGAACTATGTCGTTTCCTTTGTTGACACATCAGTACAAACTAGCAATCTTGTTTTTGGATTTGATGAATTTTGTTATTGCCCTAAGATTAAGTATACTAGTTGACCAAGTTATGAGTGGCAGTAAACATAAATTGTGATGCCCATACCAGGGTACATTTAGTAAGCAATAGTTGTCCAATAGTTGTATGTGTAAAATATTCTATGGTAGATGGTCTGTGTATATTGCTAAATTACTGATCTAATGGCATGAGCTGCCTTAATGTTTGAAATCAACAACAGGCACACTGAAAACTTAGGCTAAAGCATCTGATATGTCAAATTTATAACCATATTGGCACATTGAAGCTAAATTAGTTACATTCTCTCATGTAAAAATATATCATGTTTTCCACGATATTTCTGTATTGTTGGTTGGTAGTGTATTCATATTGATCTTTCCTCTTTCACACTCTTTTTCACTTCCTAATTCTGTTGGTTTATCTAGTGATGCTGAAAGTATCTGGCCCAAAATATTCACCTGCAAGTTCCATAAGTGTAAAGTTAATACTGCTGAATGAACTAATGTAAGATGGGTTTGTGCACAGGTATGGAGAGCAGTTTGAGGAGGAAGTAGCTTATTATGGTGTATTGCAATCAGGAATGCAACTTGTGTATTACTGTGTTATGATTATGGCTACATCTGCAGATCTACTGTAGTTGTCAACTAAAGACTTTACTGGTAGAAATTATCTAATATGGCAACTATGACCTTGTTTTTCATCTAATATGTAATTGTCAAATGAACTCCGTAATGCTTGGGTTATTCGGAGTGTTGACTTTCTCAATTTATTATAATCCACCTCCACTTTGACTTAGTCTGGGCACCAATGTTTCGTTTAAAACTTGAATAACTTTTTTTTGCGACACATTGGAGTATGTTTGCTTTATCCCCTCAAATATTATATCCTGTGAATGTTTTACCAAGTTTACATGCCAGTGCAATACTCGTCCTCTCCTTGGTTTTGTATTACTGTTGCACAAGGCCGATGCTAAAAGGAAGTCTTACAAGGGCTACAAGATTGGCTAACCAGACTTCTATTAGTATTGTACCTATTGTACATTTGTAATTTTCTTTATTATCTCTCTACAAGCTCCATTTAAATAAAATTTTACACTTGGTAAATTCTGACTTATAACAAGACTTGTTTTTATACCCCTCCGATTCATATTAATTAACTCAACTATTTAGTTAATTTGGATCGGAGGGAGTATAGAAATTATTCAGATTCATAAATTGAAAAATATACACCCTTTGCCTCCCAACGGTGTCTCAGATTTTGTCTAAGTTTAAATGTATTAAGACACTATTTAATGTTTAGATATACAGTATCTAAATTTAGATAAATCTAAGATATATTTTTTGTACAGAGAGAGTTGAAAATACACAGAACCTGGTTTCCACAAAACCTAGTTTACTATGCGGGACTAAGAGCATCTCTAGCACACTCCCATATCAACTTGGAAACGCAACTTCGGGCGGGATATGGCGGTTTCGGCCGTTTTTTAGGTCAGACCAGACCCCGCATTGGTGGCCTAGCCTGAAAAACGGATCCAGGCCGCAGCCCAGATCTCCCAAAAGCCCGCATATATAGCAGTTGGCGAGGCGGATGGGGGCCAAACCCCATCCGCTCCTCCGCTTCTCCACCTCCCGCTGACGACAAATCGCGGCCCCGTCGACGAGCAATCGGCACCGCGGTGCGTAGATCGAGCAACCCCACCTCCCGCCGGCGACGATGGTGGTGGGGCACGGCTCCGCTCCAACAGGCACGGGGGCGGCCAGACTGGACACAGCAGAAGCTCCATCGAGCGCGGCGGAAGCTCCACCCCTCCTCCCACCGACAAGAAGACGGAGGCGAACAAGACCCGCTCCGACGTGGCACGCATCCGCGGGAGATACCGCTACCGCAACTACGGCATCGCGGCGCCGCCCGCCTTCGCCAATCGGGAGTCCGACCGCTACCGCCGCTGCCGCCCCTTCCGCGGCGTCCTCGTCGTCGAGCTCCCGCCAGCGCTCGTCGACGATGTTGGTGGTGAAAATGGAGGAAGGCGTTGAGCCGCCGCGCCTTCCGCAGCTGAAGTTCGCGCCCGACGACTACCTCGACAACGCCGAGCTAGAGCGCCTCATGCCGCAGCTTGGCGTGAACGCAGGGCTCGCGCCCGACGACTTCGTTGAGCGCAACCTCGACATCGTCGTCGGCCTCGTCTCGCGCTCGAGCCAACGCGGACAAGGCAGAGGAGTGGCGGCGCGTCACGGAGGGGCAGTGCAGGGTCTTCGTCGACCTCGGCAGTGACATCGAATGAGACGAGGCCGCCGCCGCGCCGCCGCCAAGGCATAGGGCTCCGGTGAGCATCCCGGAGCCGATTTTGAGTTCTACGTTGCCGTGGCGGCGGATTTTAGCTCAAATTTAATTAATTCGAGTTGCTTTTGTTATAATGTAGTCAAATTTAACTCTACGTATGCCATGAACTGTCTAAAGGCAATGCAATTCCGTCTTGCGCGCCTTTTTAAAAAAACTATGCAATTCTATTTGATGTTTCTGCTTTGTGCCTTGTGCGCACCTCCGTCGAACCCCAAAACAGTTTGAGGTTCCCTAGATAGGTTGATACGAGATTTGGGTTTTGCCGCTTCTGCTAGAGATGCTCTAAATTCCTTATATTCGGATCTCACTCAGGTTTAAGTCCTAGACTTGATATGAGTGTTTACATTTACCTGGATTTATTCCAGGATTTAATCGACGTTATGCTTTCAATGGTAGGTGACGTGCCTGTCAACAACGAGGTGCCAGTGGTGACTTCGTCAACCTCAAGATATGCCGGCTCAATCCCTCGGAGGTACTCATAGGGGTAGGGTGTGTACGTGCGTGTTTGTGACCGTCTGTTGTAATGTGTTGTCAAAAAAAAAATGAAATATATTTTTTGCGTGTAGAGGATGGTTTACTCCAACCATTTTTCTTTGGCGACTCAAGTGCCAACTTGCTCGTTCATCCCAAGTGACTGAGCAATTCCATGCTCTTCAGTTGTGCGACTCCAACCTCCCACCACGTACGAAGGAATTCCCCACGCCTCGCCTCGCCTCTGCTCCAGCACGCCGCCGGCGATCCTCCTCCACCCTGCCGATTTCCCGAATCCACCTCCGCCACTCCTCCTCCAGACCTCCACGCCGCCACTTTCCCGATTCCGCCACTACTCCACAACGCCGATGTCGCGCCTCCACCCCCTCCGTCGCAGCTCCTCCTCCACTTCCACCTCGCCGCCATCACGTTCCTGGTCACCCCACGCTGCCTTTGCGGCGGCCACGGGCCGTGTCCGCACAGGAACGCTTAGCCAGGAGGATGCACACAACCTGTTCGACGAATTGCTGCGCCAAGCCACCCCGGTCCCCGAGCGCTCCCTCAACAGCTTCCTTGCTGCGCTCGCCCGAGCTCCGTCCTACGACGACCGCAGAAGCGGCCCCGCTCTTGCCGTCGCTCTCTTCAACCGCGTGTGCCAAGAAGATGCCGGCCTGCAGGTGGCGCCGCCCACAGTCTGCACCTTTGCCATCCTCATGGACTGCTGCTGCCGCGCACGTCGACCGGACCTTGGGCTTGCCTTGTTCGGCCGTCTCCTCAAAGAAGGTATGAAAACAAACCAGATCATCGCCAACACCTTCCTCAAGTGCTTCTGCGATGCAAAACGGACAGATGAGGCTGTGGACGTACTGCTTCATAGGATGTCTGAGCTTGGCTGTGTGCCTGATGTTATCTCATACAACACAGTTCTCAAGAGGTTATGTGAAGATAGCAGGAGCCAGCAAGCACTTGACCTGCTCCTTACGCTGGCAAGAGAAGGAGGTGGCTGTTCCCCCGACGTGGTGTCATACAGCACGGTCATCCATGGCTTCTTTAGGGAGGGTGAAATAGGCAAAGCATGCAATCTCTTCCATGAAATGCTGCAGCAAGGAGTTGTGCCCAGTGTGGTCACATACAGCTCGGTTATTGATGCATTGTGCAAGGCCAGAGCAATGGACAAGGCAGAGCTAATCCTTCGGCACATGGCTGATAATGGTGTTCGACCGGATAGTGTGACATTCAATTGCATGATCAATGGATATTCCACATCAGAGCGGTGGAAAGAGGCAGCTAAAATGTTCAAAGAAATGATAAGCCTGGGTCTTGTACCAAATATTATTACTTGCAGCTCGCTCATTGCTTCCCTTTGCAAGCATGGGAGAAGCAAAGAAGCTGCACAAATTTTTGATTCCATGACTGCCAAAGGACACAAACCTGATATCACGTCGTACTCTATTTTGCTACATGGGTATGGCAATGAAGGATTTTTACTTGATATGGTTAATCTCTTTAATTCAATGAAAAACAACGGCATTGTACCCAACTGCCGTGTTTTCAACATATTAATTGGCGCGTATGCTAAATGTGGAATGATGGATGAAGCTATGCTCATATTTGCCGAAATGCAGGGACGGGGAGTGTGTCCAGATTTAGTCACCTATTCAACTCTAATAGCCGCACTTTGTAGAATGGGTAGACTGGGAGATGCTAAGGAAAAATTCAGTGAGATGATTGTTGTGGGAATACAGCCGGAAAAGGTTGTTTATCATTGCTTAATTCAGGGTTGTTGTATGCATGGTGATCTGGTTAAAGCGAAAGAGTTGGTTTCTGAAATGGTGAACAAAGGTATTCCTCGTCCTAACATCGTGTTCTTCAATTCAGTAATAAATAGTCTATGCAAAGACGGAAGGGTTGTGGATGCACAAGATACATTTGACTTAGTTATACACATTGGTGAGAGGCCGGATGTCATTACTTTTAATTCACTGATTGACGGGTATGGCTTAGTCGGCAAGATGGATAAAGCACTTCGAGTGCTTGATGCCATGGTATCAGAAGGTGTTGAGCCTAATGTTGTTACATACAATACACTTGTGAATAGTTATTTTAAAAATGGAAGGTTCGATGATGGTTTAGCTCTATTCACAGAAATGTTGTCCAAGAGAGTTAAACCTACAACTGTCACATATGGCATCATATTGGATGGTTTATTTCGTGCTGGGAGAACCGATGATGCAAAGAAAAGGTTCCATGAGATGATCCAAAGTGGAATAGCTGTCAACATTTCCATATACAATATAATTCTTGGAGGGCTTTGCAGAAATAATTGTGCCGGCGAAGCAATCACGTTGTTCCATAAATTAGCTGAAATGAATGTGAAGTTTGATATCAAAACACTCAATATCATGATCGATGCAATGTACAAAGTTAGGAGAAGAGAAGAAGCTAAAAAATTATTTGCTGCAATATCAAACAGTGGGTTGGTACCTAATGTTTTTACTTATAGCATAGTGATAAAAAATCTTCTAAAGGAAGGATCACTGGAAGAAGCTGACAATATCTTTTCATCAATGGAGAAGATTGGTTGTGCTCCGAGCTCCCGTCTTATAAATGATGTCATTAGAATGTTGTTGGAAAATGGCAAGATTGCCAAGGCCGGAGATTATTTATCTAAAGTTGATGGGAAGAGCATCTCACTTGAAGCTTCAACTACTTCGTTGATGTTGTCTCTCTTTTCAACGAATGGGAAATATCGGGAGGATATGAAATTGCTCCCTGCAAAGTATCAAATCTTCGATGGACTTGGTTGAGTAGTTGATTGATCGCATATGAGATTACCTCATGACAAAGCACATGGATTTTTTTCCTCACATAAAGCCCTCCTGCCAGCATAAGAAATCCAAACTGTCTGCTTGGACAAACACAAATACACCACCTTGGGTGACATAGGAGACGGGGTCAAAGCATTTGCATGATGAGAATGTCTTGCTCTTGTACACATGCAGTGTGCATTACTCTCCATTTCTTATATCTGATACCTGAATTCACCATTCGATCTTCCCACGAAAGTTGTCTGAGATTCATCAAAATTCCGATGTATCTAGATACACCCAAATTTGTCAAATCTGCGACAAGTTTGATAAGATAGAGGGAGTAGTAAGCAACAACTGTGTTTCAAGGTAAACTTTCATGTAAATTGATAATTTAGAAATTTGCTCTGATATCATTTGTGATCATGGCCTAGTTTATTAAACCCATTGACATGGATATACATATTAGATATCCATCCGTTGAGACAGCTATGAATAGCATCATGTGAATACTGAAAGTACTATCGTCACTGTTCCTGCCGTTATAAACTTGTAGAATTGATTAACTTGACCATGCTTCTTCTTAATAGTCGTGCTCTGTTTGCCATGTCAAGCTTTTGGCCTGAACTTCTGTTCCAATGACTTGGAAGCATCCGGAGTGCCCTGAAGATAGTCAAATTTTAGCGGTGAGTTCAATTATTTCCTGGAAACCCCCAAACTTATTTTGCAGAACACGTGACTGGTGACTGTACTTTGAGCATATTTCCTGTGCTGATGATGCATAACTATTTCAGAGCTGTCCCTGCACTTACGGATGGAGAAGAGCAGTTCTAAAGGAGATCCCCAAATAAAGTTCCCTTTTGCTTTCCAAGATCCAGTGAGCGGAGATTCGAACCCGACTCACCTGTCTAAACTGAAGATTTACTGTTGAACGATGCAAATTCAATGAAGACTATCTAGTTGAAATCAACATAGTCGAAAAATGAGTGTGTTCCCCAGAAGAAATATCCTTTTTGAACCAGCAGTTGTATCTTCTCACTTGTACTGACAGCAAAGACGATGCCAAAGCAAAGATACAGAATCAGTCAAGTAAGAGCACAGGCTCCATGGAGTGGGTGTCGGTATTTCTGCAAAGTTGCCAACACTTGCAGACCAGTGTTGGTTTGTGAGCACCATCCATCCATCCATCCATCGAGGAGTCACTCCTGAGTCCTGCCTTTCATGTCTTGTTCAGAAGTTGATGATGCAAAACCTACCTGAACCCAAATGCTCGGGGAGCCAAACATTTTGTGAAGGAAAATAAAATGTGATGGTGGGATTGCCATACCCATGAAGCTTTTGTGGCACATTTTTTCTGTACAAGCAGGGACATGATGAACTGCTGATGCTTTTAAAGCTGCAGAACGATCGTGCTGCTGCCATTGCCGATCTGAGCGATGTGCCATGAATTGCGGTTTCATCCTATATATGAGGCCATCCGATTTGATACTAGAGGAGGAGCGACAAGATGCAGCTCGCAACCGGAAATATGTTATGATCGCAGGAATCAGCCACCACTCCGCTGCAAGTCGCGCGAGCGTCACTGCTCGCCGCCTAGCTCCGAGGACGAGGCGCGGGAGCGGATGCCGCCGGCTCCGGCAACGCCGGCGCCAGGGTCCGCTGCAGGCGAGGCGCTCGCGGTGCTCCTACACCATGTCAGGGCCTAGTGGTGCTGGCGTGCTGCAGCCTCCCGGGGATGGTCGTCCTTGCCCAGCATCCGGCGGCAGTCGACGCGCTCTCGCCGCGGTTTGATGCCTACAAAGCTGTTTTTTCTGGTGATTGGGAAAACAGCACCTTCGCTGAATCCTAATACAGATGGAGGCTCACCTTGCCTCTATCACAATACAGAAGAAACGGGACTTGCTTGACGATTGCCCTCTTACTCTTATCTTGCATGGAACATATTGCTCTACCCTATTTCTTACCTTCACCTATACTAACATTGTGGATATCTCATACTGCAGAAGCTTGCTCGATTTCCCAAAAAAAACATAGCATGTGTATATATATAATAGGAAGCGTAGGCGCGGCGGCACGCCGCGCCCGTGGTAGTACTCTGGCATAGATGCATGTTTGTGATGCAAGTAAGGTAGGCATAAGTTCCAAACATAAGAGAGAGATGGTACCTATGCTAATGCCTTTTTCAGATCCCACAAAATTTGATGAAGATACAAAAAAATTGCCCCGCTTGTTTGACCTAAATTATGATATTTCTGCACACACTGCCCCTTCTATATATAGTGGCCGACGCGGATTTTCTACCTAGGGTGATAGCTGTGCATAGGCTAAAAACCGTTGGATAGTGGGGCTCTATGTTTAGCCAGGTGCAGATCAAATCAAAAGTGCTATTCATCTCATGTGACGCCGTTAGAGAATTGGGGTGTGTGAGTTTGAACTTTTTCCGACAATAAGGACGGCTGAATCGTAACGAAGCGACCAAAAGAAATCGGCGCCATGGTGCCGTACCAATAATGGTTTGTTGTTTTGGGATTGTAATGACAAATTTTTGTCCGACGGTACATATCTTTGCTTGTCGTTTTCCTTCTAAAATGACAAAATACCACGGTATGGTTTGGTACCTGTTCGCATGTAGCTGTCAGGAAGAGACTCAACATGATATCCAGCCAATGTTAACTTGTCTTTCTGTATTATTTCGTCACTTTAAGTCTTTGATGGCCGTGTGGAGGCTGCCTCAGTTTCAACCGATTTTTTTTTGCACTTCAGTACTGTTTTGACAATCAATGTCCGGTTCAGAGTGACAACCTTGGTTCAGAGTGGAAGCCATGCCATAGAGTTTTGTCATTTTGGAAAACAAATGACCAACTAAAAACTGCACTCCCCCTAGGTGGCGTACCGACGATTTAGTTGTCCTTTTGGAAATGAAACACCATTTTTCCAGTTGACGGTGCAGATGAGTACATGTTCCATTATGAATCTTATCTTTTGTTTTTTTTTACCAAAACGATAACATACATTCGGTATGGATTCACCAAGCACCCTAAACCAACTTCCTTTTAATTAAAAAATGCATGCGGTATTACCACATATTGTTCCGTACTAGCATACTATCACATGTGTAAAAAAAATTCATGCTAGGGTGGAAAGTGCTGGTATTTTCCCCTTTTTTAACCATTTTGGAAAACAAAATAAATGAATAGTCGACTGGGGAGACTTTTTTACGGGCTATTCACCGTGCCTCATCATACTTGTTGTTTTGGTAAAAAAGAAACAAGCTGTTTGCTCCACGGTCATCCGTGACGACATTTGGTTGTTGTTTGTTTCTTTTTTGACAAGTAAACGTGGTGACGGTTAACCCTTCAAAGGTTCAGTTGTTGTTTTGATTCATGATCGACAAGAAACGATGGCACGGCCAACATAGATATTTTGACATGTCGTTTTAGGTCCAAAATGACAACTTTTTATATTAAGAAGATGTATTTCATTGATAAAAGGTTATTAAGCATAGACCTAGTGCTAGAAGTTACCATACTAGGCGGCTTACCCCTGCAAAGGGCAATGTAGTCATGTAGAGAGGCTGCATCGAACCCCGAACCTGTTGGCACAAATGGGTGTACTTCACCACTGCGCCAGGCCATCGTTCATACAAGGTCATTAGTTGCTTGAAATTTTTGGATAACGTCCAAACCATCCTCATATCCATATAAGTCCCGTATATAAATAACAACTGCACATCAAAGGGTCCAATTCAGACTCACCAATGTACAATTTTAGATGTCTGAAAAGGGGTTAGTTAACATATGCACACACTGCTTTCCTAATAAAGTATGTAATCGGAATTTTATGCGGACAATATTTCCTAGAGAAAGCAAATCTAGACTTTATTCAGCATACATTCTGGATACATACGAGATACCAAAACGAACACTCGAGCTTTCAGTTACAAAAAGCCCAGGCAACAACACCGACGTATATATAGTGCATACAAGCACAGCTATACTAGTAGCTCACAAGCACGGCCTATCGCCTGCGAAATCAATTAACAGGGGAAAAACACATCACTATAAGAAAGCATCCCGACCAACTTGCTGGACACGGTCGCGAGAGCAAACACGATCGAAGCGCAGTTAAAGGTTGTTGTGGATAACAATGTCAGGGACTGGCGGAGGCAATGAAACAACCAATTCAATCTTCTTCCATCACCACCAGTACTGGTTCACGTCTAGCATTTCGGGAGATCCGTCGGCGGCGGCGGGAGCTTCTGCTCCGGACAGCTGCCGTCCAGCACCAGCCACGCCATCTTCAGTCCCCAGCTCATGTGCACCTCCAAGTGGCAATGCATGAACCATACACCTGCAAGAACAACAACGCAAGAAGAAGAAATAAGCTTTCCATTACGAAGATCCAAGCTCCATGCATGCGTACATACATATATACTATGTGCAAACGAACGGACCTGGGTTGTCTGCACAGAAGCGGATGGCGACCCAGCCGCCGGCGGGGACGCCGACGGTGTTGCGCTCGACGGGGTCGACGAGGTTGAACCTGGCCGGGTCGCGAGCCGGGTCGTAGTTCCCAGACCCCTGGCCGACGACGAAGAAGTTGAAGCCGTGCAGGTGCAGCGGGTGGCAACATGCATAAAATGTCGTGTTACTGTTAGATGATTTTTTTTAAATGGTAACCATTTTAATAAATTGAAAAATCTAAAATGGAAATTATTCACGAGAGATGCACCATGCAGTCATTAGGTTGCTGTTTTGGTAGGCATTTGACAAGTTTTTGTCTTTACGGTCATCCATACCAGAGTTGGTTGCTGTTTTGGTAGGCATTTGACAAGTTTTTGTCTTTACGGTCATCCATACCGAGATTTGGTTGTCGTTTTGGTTGGATTTTGACAAGTATTGTTGGTACGGTTAACCATGCCATTTGTGGTTGTCGTTTTTACGCTGAAATGACAAGTAAGTATTTGTTGGTATGGTTAACCATGTCATTTGTAGTCCGGTATTGGTTTGAAAAAAATCTACGCCTACCGTGCCATATGTAATTTGTCGATCAAGAAAAGGATTAGCACGGTTGTTAGGGCTACATTGGTTTAAAAATGTCTACGCCTACCGTGGCACCATCTAATTTGTCGTTTTGGAAATTCAGCAAGCACGATGAGGAAAAAAATATGAGTTTCCGACAACATGCATAAAATGTCGTGTTACCGTTAGATGATTTTTTTTTAAAAAAATGGTAACCATTTAAATAAATCGAAAAATCTAAAATGGAAACATGTACATGTGATAAACATGTGCTCACAACATTCTAAAATGCAAACTGTATGAATAGTTTGTTTTGCAAAGTAATATATGTGAGCAGAAGAAAACGATTATGAAACCGGGAGGCTTGCATGTGCTCCTCGCAGTACTTGGAGTTCGGGTACGCCTCCGTGCAGCACCGCCACTTCTTGCCGTCTGTCCGCCGGCACCGCCCCGGCTCCGGGTCCTCCGCGCGCCTTCCACCCGAAACCCATCCCGAAGCAGCCCCAACCAACTGCAAACACCATGACTGATCAGTACAAACTACAAACACGTATGTGCTATAAGTTGAATGGGACGGGACGAAACAAGCTGGTGAATACGTACATGCGGCCTGAGGAGGGTAGCCGAGGGAGGGGGAGGTGGCGAGGGCGGAGTCGAGGATGAAGCTGCTCCTTCTAGTCTGCCGGCGGCATGAACAAGTCATAGATGGCGCCGTCTGGGTCAAGCCGCAACTGCTGCTCCACTATGCGGGCGTAGGCTGTCTCGTGGCGCTTTTCGTTGGCGGCGATGGTTCCACAGAAGCGCGTCAATACGTTGTCTCCGCGCGCCCTGGCGAGGTGCGGGTGTTGCCGTGTGAGACGGCCGTGGCGCGCTCCTGGAAGCTGGTGTAGACGAAGCCGAGGTGTTCTATCTCAGATGAAAATGAAAATTGACAGCGAGCAGGCGTACTAATTTATTGTCTCCAAACGATGTTGGTGTATAGAACCGTTGCGGGCCGTGAACAAAAAATACCAAAACGACAATTTCTCACGGCTATGGTGGTTTCCTTCCGGTACACTAAATGGATTTAAAATTTGAATAGAGTATATGTACCTTGGATGCTTTTCACATGTTGTCCATATAGTACAACCCGTGACCATGGTTTAGTTGTTGTTTTGGTATCAAAAAGAGGTAGGAAGTTGCAATGGTTGAGCATGCCAGCTATGCCGGTCAGACACTAAAACTACAAAAACAAACTAAATGTGCAACCATGTTACGGTATGGATGGAAGTGCTGGTTATTTAACGGGGGTGCACGTCGTATATGGAAAATGGTCTAACACCGTGTGCTCCTCTTGTGCTCCCTATAGAAGATCTAATGGTTGGATGGATATGCATAGCTATGCCCCATGGTAGCCCACTATTTCCCATATAGTGGCTCTTGTATTAACCCTATCCATAAGCAAAAGCCACATATAAACTGCGTTGAGTTAACTACATGATGTCCATAACAAATGAGAACTTACATGGATGATATTCCATTGAGAACTCTATATAACTTAGGTGTAAAACCTGGAGTTCTATTTTTTTTCGATAAAGGGAATATATTAATATCAAAACGATACCAATTACACCCAGCCTCTGCAACAACGCACCACCCTAATGGCACTACGGATGCACACAACCAAAAAAAGGAAAAGAAAACTAAGAAACAAAAGTCCCGCTACAGTATCTCGGGCCTAACAACAGCAATACATCCACCGCCATGACAACACCTGAATTACAGACTCTCCAAAAACTTACCCACTTATTCCTATACTTCTCTTATTAGAAAAAAACATACAAAAATGAAGATAGTCCCCACTCTCAAAACACCGTCGTCGCCCGAACACCATCTGTTTTTTCCAAGAAGGGAACAGTGCTCAAACACCGTCGTCGCCCGATCAAAGATCTTAGGTTTTCACCCTGAAGATAGTCCCCACTCTCAAAACAATGCCTCCACCAAGGTCACTGCCAGGCCAGACCTTGGGTTTTCACCCTGAAAGGTAGGACTCTGCGCTTCACCTATGTTGTCGCCCCCACTTTCATACCGCTGCTGTGAAGCCCAGACACCAAGCAAGTCCCTCAACAGCGCGTAGACTTGAACCTCCTTTAGCTAGTCCTCCCCTCCGGCCTTCATGAAATTCTCTTCTTCCGACTTTCATCATGGAACCATAGTCACTTGATGTCAACACAGAAAAAGAGCTTCGCGCCGCTCCCTCCAGAACCAATCGGTCGGAATAAAAGTATGGATGCGCACGACCAAATACCACCGATCCAGCAAACTCCAGGCAAATCACTGTTACATTCGCCGGCGGAGCCTTCCGGAACTCAACCCTCCGGCCAGATCACGAGTCCATGCCTCCGGTAGGTCCTCCTCTTCACGCAAGAGAGGCCCTAGGACCACCACCTTTATTCAGGTCGGACCCCCACGTCGGCGACCATCCCGGGCTGGCCAACCCAACCCTCCACCGGCGACACCATCGCCGGCTTCCATGCACCTCCATCTCACCGCCGGATGGCGGTGATAGATCAAAAATTCACCACCACCAACCGCAGACCGACCCTCTCCGGCGAAGAAGAGGCCACCTCCTCCGTCGAACCCAAGGCTGCTGCCCCGGGCGCCCTCGTGTCGCGGGTGAAAGCCGAGATCGCCTCCACTCACCGGCAAGAGACGGGGGGGGGAGGGGAATTGGCGCAGGCCATGAGCCTGGCTGCCGCCCACCACCAACCCCTGCCGGAGTGCTGCGGAGCCGACGGGAGGAGGGAGGCCGCAGCGTTGGCCGCCGCCCATCCCACACGCCGGCCGCCAGGGGAGCCGACGGGAGAAGGGGCGCAGCGCAGGCCGCCGCCGCCCGACTCATCCGCGCGCCCGCCATGCATCGAGGAGGGAGATCCGGACGCCGTCACCTTGCGTCGATGAGGAGGAGCCCCCGCCGCCGCCACGCCCTGTGGGCCTTTGCCCCGGCGGCGCTACCGGCGGCGGCGACGGTGGTTAGGTCTGGGGTGCGGGAGGGTTACGGGGGTACGGGAGGGTTAGGGGAGTGGAGTTCTACATTTATAGGACCAAGTACCGATCTCATCAGCCAGAGCTAGGATTTCTCGGAGACCAATAAAATACAGGCACTGCAAGCCTCATCTGAATGGGAATTTCAAAAATATTCACCTCGGTTATCAGTTCTCACATAAAGGAGTTGACCGCATGATTTCCATAACAAATGAAAACTTACGGAGAAAATTTAATGTCAAGAGAGAATTGCATATACCTTAGAGGTGCTAAAGCCTGGAGTTCACCATTTACACGACCAAGTATCATCCTAGTAAGTGAGAGCTAGGATTTCTTGGACCAGAATAGAACACTAGCACCGTAAGGCCTCATCTAAACAGGGAAGTCCAACAATATCATCTGGGTTACCACAAAATATTAAGCTTCCCGCTCCGCTCTTTCAGATCTTTATGATAGAATGACAGAAGGAATAGCAAATCTTTATTTTTTAAATACAAAGGAAGAAATCTGAATATTCAGTTTATGAACTTTTAGCCCCAAAACATGGCGTGAATTTGTCTGGCACATATCTGACAAAGATTGAATTTGTGACTCTCATATGTTGACAAATAATGAATTATGACTCTTTTCAACCATTTTGTAGGTGGAAACATAAAATCCAGAGATCTCTCATGCATAAACAAAACGAAAGATAAAATCAAAGGACAGAAGAATTGGGTATGTTCTTGCAATGAGCAACTGGAGATCATACCAGCATTTGCAGTGTTTGATAAGGGGCAAGGGACCGACACGTGTGATGGCAACATCTTTTTATCCTTTATTGTTGTCACTCTTCTGGAGACTTCTGCTTTAAGGGCATCTCCAGCGGCGCGATGCATTTTAATGTCCGCGAGCGTCCATTTGTGTCGCGCTGCGGACGCTAAAATGACCGTTTTTGTCCGCGCGTCCGTTTGCGTCTGGGGTCTGCTCCAGCGGGGCGACGCATTTTTTTTTCTTTTTTTCCCTTTTCTCAATTAAACATAGTTTCAAAATATTACATTACATTTTGAAACATGATTTTACACAAACTAACACATAGTTAGGAACATGGTTTACACAAACTAACACATAGTTTGAACCATGGTCGACACAAATATAAAAAAATTAAAAATAGAAGCAAGTTATGTTGATTTCCATATGTTCGCTGCCAAGAAAGAACATTCAAGGGCACCCAATCACCCAAACTGGAAAATCCAGCGGGAGGAGATGGTGCCCTTGTTGGTTCTACCGATGAGGCGAACAGACAGAAACCTCGACTACCGGCTCCGTCGGGCCCGTAGCCGATTCGCTGCAAAGAAAGAACACTCGACGTTCTAACTATCGGTGTCGGAGCCGAGTCGTCGGTGTGATAGTGCCCGCGGCAGGCCGTGTCCTCGAACACCTTGACGATCATCTCGCCGTCCCCTCGTAGAGGAAGGTGAGCCGGCAGCCGGGCTCGAGCGCGAGGTCGCGGCGAACTTGTCCCACCCCGTGTGCAGGTACATCTTGCCCTCGCCCGTCGAACAGGACCTCCACGGTCCGGCGGCGGCGAGTTGCGGCTGGCCTCCCGTAGATGCAAGTGCGCCGGCTCGACGCCGTCGATGAACTCGGCGAACTTGTCCGGTAGCCGCTTGATGGCGAGTGGGTCGTCGTCGATGCGGAGGAGGAACTCGAAGCAGCTCTCCTCCCGCGAGGACGAGGAGGGCGCAGGCGACGGCGAGCGTGGGGCCGTAGCTGCTCCACCACGGCGGACCCTGCCCCGGCCACGGGGGCGCCCAGGGCCGCGGCCTCGACCGCCTCGCCGGCCACCGGGACCGGCCATGGACTTCCTCGCGGGCTTGGCTGCGTCGCGCAGAACACCTAGGCGGCGCTACGCTCGAGCTTTGTGGCGGCTAGGGTTTCTTTGGAGGTCTGGATGCGGAAGAAGAATGCGCGCCCCCTTTATATAGGCCGGCGGCATGCGGTGGCCGCGGGACGTGTGGCGTCGCCATTAACGTGGTTGGCGGAGGTGGGCGGCCGCTCGGCAGCCGAGGCATCGTCGCCATTAACGTGGCGCAGAGTGCCGAAGCGACGCAGCTTTGCAGTCGCTGGCGCGTTTGAGAAAACGCATCGACGCAGGTCGCTGCCAGGCGGGCCAGCCGAAACGTCCGCCAGACACGAGCGGACGTTTCCGGACGTCCGCGGAGACCGATGCGCATATTTGGGCCAGGTTTGCGTCTCCGCGGACGGCCCGGTCACTTTGCGTCGCCCCGCTGGAACAGACCCCAGACGCATTTCCGGTCACGGCGGACGAAAACGGTCGCTCAGCGTCCGTTTGCGTCGCGCAGCTGAAGATGCCCTAAGGCCACGTATATCCCTACAGCAAACTCGCGCCACTGGAGATGCCCTAAGACCACGTAGATCCCTACAGCAAACTGAACTGAAATTGTAGTTTTACAGGAACAAACCGATGTTCTCAAACAAACCAAAACTGAATATACCAGGCAAAAACTCACCATTAGCATGCTGCCGATGACGTTCCGCTGCTGAAGGAGCGGTGGAAGGCACCTTGCCTTATCCAATCGTTGGTGTCGTCGGCATTGTAGACGTCGAGCATCGGTGAACCTGTCGCTCTAGACTGGTGGCCAGGATCGATGCTGCCGGAGAAAATGAGGCGTCACGGCTGCTCCCCACCGGATGGAGTTCATAGGTGGCGACGCCACCATCTGGGAGCTCACCGCGGCGCCGTCCATGAAGGTTCCTTTATTTATTCCCTGCGACGATCAGCACCATCTCACACACCGTTGGAAAAGATCCTCCAGATCAACCGCGCCGCATGCTGCTGCTCTGCTTTCCAGCCACCCAGATCAACCCGCACCACCCCTTCTTGCTTCTCACCTTGGGAGGTCGGATCCAACGCGGACGGCCCGTCGCGCGCGCCATCTTACACACCTCGTCAACGACCATCTCGGTGGGTGAACCCCTCCTTGGTCTTCATGCAAACTACATGACCTGGTACTTGGGTAGCTAGCCCTCGAGCGCGGCCTCGCAGGCCTTGTGGCGGCGCTCCGCGGCCAAGAGCACGTCGCGGGCGTGGGACGGGAGGAATGATAACAACGTCGTGGAATAAAATCTTATATTCCCTGAGGAGGTTCTACCACGTGTGATAAATACCAATTCCTATTACTAGTAATAAGATACATATTAAAATAAAGAGTTCTCGTGGTTCAGAATCCACAAAATTTACGTTTGGAACATTAAATAGCTTGTACCCGTAGAACATCTGGCGTAACATAGATAATAAATAAATAGGAGTTAACATCATTCCTATTGCCATTACAAAAGTAATTAGTATTTTTGGCATTAACAGAAATTTTGGACTAGTAATTAGGCCAAAAAAGACTACTAATTCTGCGACAAAACCACTCATTTCTGGTAAGGCAAGAGAAGCCATTGAAAAGCTACTAAACATAGTAAAAAAAAATGGCATTGAGATAGATATTCCTCCCAGTTCTTCGAGATAAACAAGACACATTCTATCAGAAGCCGTTTCTGCCAAGAAAAAAAATGTAGCGACTGACACAAAATACTTCGATTTCAGCTGCTATGGAAACATTTGAACTGGTGATTGGCATGCTAAATCATTCAGCACTCACATGTTGAAATTGCAACAGATGATACATCGAAGAAACATGCAACACATAGATGTTTCTGAGCTGATCACATGGGCATGCTCACGGAGTCCATGAACTCCTCGTCCCCGAGAAGCCTCTCGAGCGCGGCTGGGGCAATGCACACCTCCAGCGACATGCTACCTCCACGCTCGGGCCCCTCAAAGACCGTCGCTTTCCCGTCTATCTTGTTCCCGGCGCCGCTCCTCACGGCGACCGGTTTCCCCCACCCAAAGTAGTTCCCGAACACGTCGAACCGCGGTGAGCTTCCGGTGGTGAGCGAATCGCCACCGGACGATAGGTTACCCACGTAGAAGAAATCGGGCTCCCGGGTCCAGCGATCCAGCCACTCCTCCACGGAAGCCTCGTCGAACGATGCCACCACGCGGTTCAGCTGCCACGCCGTCCAGCCTAGCCCCTTGTCCAGGATCTCGCCGGCGGTGCAGCTCGCCTTGCCGAACGCCACGGCGTTGCCCATGTAACCTTGCGCCGGTACGCCGTCCACGCGTCCCCGGCATCCGATGACCAGAGTGTAAGAAGTCTCTTTCCCCGGCGGGAGGCGCCGGGCGCGGGACACCGCCCGCCAGAGATGCGCTAGCACGGCCTGGAGCGAGGAGACCGTGGCTGCCGCCATTATCTCGTCGTTCGCCCTGGCCTTGAGCTTCCGGATGCTCGCGGCGGAGAAGGTGAAGAAGCATTCCTCCACCGTCGGGCGCTCGAACCGCCGGACGACGTCCCGCAGCTCGGCGAACGGCATGCGGACCGGCACGGGGCAGGCGTCGAGGAAGAACCTCTGGACCAACGGTGCCGGCCGCGCCGTCGATGCCATCTCGCCGCCTCGGTGGATCTCCGACCAGGTGTTGAAGAACTCCCAGAAGGCGGTGCCGTCGCCGACGGAGTGGTTCAGAGACATGCCGATGAAGACGCCGTCGGCGAGCTCGGTGACCTGCGCCGACAGCACGGGCAGCGGCGGTGACCCCGCGGCGTCGGCGTCGAGCACGTGGTTGAGCGAGAAGAAGTCGCGCACCACCGGAGGGATGCGAAGCGAGCCGGTGATGTCGGCGACGGTGACGCCGGGCGCTGCCGCATGGATGAACTCTGCACCTTCGCCCGTGCAGCGCAACAGGACGGCGATGGTCTTCCCGCCATCGTGCTGCTCCACGGCGAGGCGGCCGGCGAAGGGGTAGAACCTGGCGAGGGTGCGCGCGAAGGAGGACGCGAGGGCGTCGACGAGGCGCTGTCCTGCGACGCCGGCGGGAGGCTTGGGCAGGAGGATGCCCTTCTGGATGTAGTCTGTGCTGATGAGGCGGAGGTCCCAGGGCGTCTGGGCGTGAGGTGGATGTCCAGCACAGGCTCCTCCGACGGCGGCTGGATCATGCGCCGGGATACGACCCGGACAGGGCACGCTCCCGTCTCCGTCTGCATCTCGTTGCTGCTCATCTCGACCGAAAACCTCTTTTTAGACGCTGTCACCTACCCAAGTAACGTCAGTGATGAGGTCATCCACGTGTTCAATTTTTTTTTGACAAAATTATGAAATACTCGATTTGTTTTGTGAAATATACCACAGTAACGTCATAAGGAACGTCAGCAATTTCACTTTCGCCAAACAGTTTCACAATGTTATCAGTGTACCAATTTAGTTTCATAAAAGTTTTTGTTATTATTGATTTTATATTAGACAAATTTGAATAGCCTCACCAATCTTGAAGCACTTATTAAACGGTAGATATGGTGCCGGTAGGTAGGGTTGCCGTTAAAATCGTCGCTTTCCCATCCCGACAGATCTGCTTTCATGCAAGTTGTATCAGCAGAACTGCTGCTTAAGAGCATCCCCACTCGTTTGGGCTCCCCACGCCCAAATCCGGCGAAATTTAGCGCCGGATGGATGTAGTTTTTGGCCTGGGGAGGCCCATTTTTCCAGCCGCGAGCCCATGGACGCGCACCCACCGCGTGCATAGCGACGGCGCAGTCACCGGGAAGGGCAATCGTCGGAGTTCCTCGACGCATTGAACCGTCGCGAAGCGGACTGGAGAGCCGAAACGACTCGTCGGGAACGGTCGAAGTGGCCTCGATGCGAGAACCGCCGTAATGGAGCACGAACTCCGCGGAAGAGCAACCGGCGCTCTCTTTCGTCGAGAGACCTACATATACGGTTTTCGACGGGCGACGCCATTCATCTGTTCTCTCGTCACCATCCTCCGTCAACCATGAGCGATATCTCTTGGCCATCGGACACCGACGGCGAGGGAAGCCGCCCGGATGGCGCCATTGGTGGGATCCAGCTGCATCGTCCAAGCAGCGACGATTCCTCCCGCCGGCCGGCGAGGACGAGTGGGACGACGAGGAGGAGGACGAAGAGGCCGTGGAGCAGGCCGAGGAAGAGGCCGAGGAAGAGGAGGAGGAGCAGGAGCAGGAGGAGGAGCAGGAGGAGGAGGACGAAGAGGCTGATGAGGACGACGATGAGGACTCAACTTCCTCCGACGAGGAGGCGACGAGCCGGAAGCGTCGCCGCGACGACGATGAGGCGGGGCCTTCTAAGAAGAAGAAGTAGTAGTTTAGTTTTAAAGTTTTTATATGTAATTTGTCGTCGTGGTGAACAGACAGATGCCATAGGATGGCTTAGATCGGGGCCGAATGGACGCAAGAGGATTCGGGGGAGGGTTTGCGATCAGGTGGGAAGAGATTCCGGATGGTTTCCTCAAGAACTTGGCCGGGGCCGGAGGTTGAAGAAGAAAGAC
>NC_061513.1:68941542-68998038 GCF_022539505.1 Lolium rigidum | reverse complement strand
AACTTGCACTTCATTATGTTGATGTCTTGAAGTAACTTGAGGTCTCACTTCATCTTCATTTTCAAGACATACTTGACACTTGATATCTTTCATCAATTTCTTCTTATTGCAACCTTGAAGCCAACCTATGGTTCAAGCATTGCCTATTGATAACACCTACAAATATAACTTAATGCAAACATTAGTCCATAGGGATTGTCATTAATTACCAAAACCACACATGGGGGCTCCATGCACTTTCACCTAGCCAACCAATCAAGCCCAAACTTTGGGAATCGAAGGAGGAGGGCCCGATCTACTCATCTACCAAAGAAAATCATGACTCCCCCGTAGTCCTCTTGTGGATCTAGAAACCATAATATTCCTTTTGTGGGATCCCTTGAAGAAGATCTCGTGTAGAGGCTACCTTGGTCTTGTACCAGCCCTACATGATGTTGGGAGCCTCCGATGTTGTGGAGACTTGCCCCAACGTGTTGTGAAGGTTCGCCGCCTTGACCGGCTAACTTAGTGGAGAAGTGGGCATACCTTCGTGGTGTGCTCACCCAGGAATAGGGTGATGCCTTTGTGGCAGTTGGCAACCTTTGTGGTACCACATCTCCTCAATGTAGTCGCACTTCCCTTGGAAATGAACTACGAGAATCAATCCTCGCGTTTCGTCTTCGCCATCGGCTCGGTTGTTTCGTTCCCTTCACTTTATTTCTCCGTTGTTCCTAGATCTTGTACTTGTTGTAGCATCATATAGGATCATTTACCTTTCAAAGTTGTAACCTTTATTTCCTTGCATTGCCATAAAACTTGAAAAACCTAAAAACTGGTGTAGCACCTATTCACCTCCCCCTATAGATGCCCACATTGCCATTTCAGGCGTCCCCCGTCGTCATTCAGCCTCCACAATCCCATTTTTTCTTCCATAAACGTACTAATGTAGGAAAAACATTTTGTTTGTAGAAAAATATGTTCCCATCAAAATTTCAAAAAATCCCAAATTTTCTTCTATAAAATTACCAATGCAGCAAAACTAGCAGCGTTTGTAGCAAAAATGGGTTCAGCGACAAAAAAAAGAAAACATAGACCTCACCGAAGAACTCATCAGAGAACATGTAGAAAAATATTATGTTATTGTAGCAAAAAAAATGACCTCATCGGAAACATCACCATAGAAATATGGCGCTGGCGGCGACATAGTAACAAAAGTTTTACACCATTGTAGCAAAATCATAGAACAATTGTAGCAAACACCGACTTTGATGGAGATATCATAGAGAAAAATTGTACTATATTAGCACAAACGTAGAACAATTGTAGCAAAAACATCATACTATTGTAGTTGCCGCCGTCGACCAATGTAGCACCGCCGTCAACCTAAATGAAATGGGAAAAAATAGAGAGGAACAAATCTCATAGTGTTAAGTCCGAGGGAAACTGTCATTGGTCAAAAAGGAAGGCAAATTCGTTCGCCATCATCATGAACCACTCATGCTTCCACAACATTGTGGTGAGTAATTTGATCATAACTAGTGCCCCAAGTTACTCTAGTATGTGCAATTTAGGTCATATTTATTTTAGTGACTTAGCTTAACCTAGTTCATCCGGTCGATGATCCAGATTCAGTTTGTGTCAGGTTACTGAAGTTATTCTTCAGTTCACCATACAATATGTATTTTACTTTATTTATCTCTCTCGTATGCTCTAAATTCTTATTATATACCTCCAGTGATTTATGTTATAATATTATTACATTAAAATAAATATGCTTCTTCATTTTAACTTGTATGTTTCCACAACTGCAAATGTATACATGTTACTGCAATTCATTTAGCTTTGATACATTTGGATTCCACAAATGGCTTGGTTGGACTTCGTGTTGGAGCATGTGGTGGCGTCACCATTGTCGAGTACAAGACGGATGTTGATGACCGCATCTCCTTCATAGGTGAAGGGTGGAACAACTTCCTCAAAACTGAGCATCTACAAACTGGATAAGCCATACTCATCACTCCAAGGACTTGCATGCACCTGCAGATTATTTTCGTTATCGACATCATCAATGATTAGCCGTCATCGGGGTCATAGTTGGACTCGTTGAAGTAGAGATACTTGGAGGGAGTATGTGCACTGACTCATAAACTTGTTGCTAGTTATTTTTGGACCAAAATGTTTAATTATATAGTTGTGAACCAGTTTGTGGACCAAAATGTTTAACTCAAACTAGGAACCTTTCCTCCAAAAAGAATAATTAATAATTAAAAGCAGTAAGTACAATCTTAGAGACGGTTTCTAATAGTTCATGTCTAAGGGAGATACTATGTCATCCCGCCTAAGAGGGATAATTGGCGGCAAAATGTGAAAATTTGGCCTTGTAGAGACGGTCTAGAGTTTTATCTGTCTAAGACCAATAGTTCACGGCAAAAATCCGAAATTATTTGGACAAACTTGACGGGCGGTGCCACTTCTCCTTTGTTTGCCACCGCGTGTCCAACATCTCAGAGCCATCGCCGTCCTCATCCCCGCCGCTGGTCCCTTGCCGCTCCTTGATACGTCTCCGACGTATCGATAATTTCTTATGTTCCATGCCACATTATTGATGTTATCTACATGTTTTATGCACACTTTATGTCATATTCGTGCATTTTCTGGAACTAACCTATTAACAAGATGCCGAAGTGCCGATTGTTGTTTTCTCGTTGTTTTTGGTTTCGAAATCCTAGTAACGAAATATTCTCGGAATTGGACGAAATCAACGCCCAGGGGCCTATTTTTCCACGAAGCTTCCAGAAGTCCGAAGACGAAACGAAGTGGGGCCACAGGGTGCCCAAACCCTAGGGCGGCGCGGCCCACCCCCTGGCCGCGCCGGCCTATGGTGTGGGGCCCCTGTGCCCCCTCCTGACTTGCCCTTCCGCCTACTTAAAGCCTCCATGACGAAACCCCCAGTACCGAGAGCCACGATACGGAAAACCTTCTAGAGACGCCGCCAACGCCGATCCCATCTCGGGGATCCAGGAGATCGCCTCCGGCACCCTGCCGGAGAGGGGAATCATCTCCCGGGAGGACTCTACGCCGCCATGGTCGCCTCCGGTGTGATGTGTGAGTAGTCTACCCCTGGACTATGGGTCCATAGCAGTAGCTAGATGGTTGTCTTCTCCCCATTGTGCTATCATTGTCGGATCTTGTGAGCTGCCTAACATGATCAAGATCATCTATCCGTAATTCTATATGTTGCGTTTGTTGGGATCCGATGAATAGAGAATACTTGTTATGTTGATTATCAAAGTTATATCTATGTGTTGTTTATGATCTTGCATGCTCTCCGTTACTAGTAGATGCTCTGGCCAAGTAGATGCTTGTAACTCCAAGAGGGAGTATTTATGCTCGATAGTGGGTTCATGCTCGCATTGACACCGGGACGAGTGATGTAAAGTTCTAAGGTTGTGTTGTGTTGTTGCCACTAGGGATAAAACATTGATGCTATGTCTAAGGATGTAGTTGTTGATTACATTACGCACCATACTTAATGCAATTGTCCGTTGCTTTGCAACTTAATACTAGAGGGGTTCGGATGATAACTCTGAAGGTGGACTTTTTAGGCATAGATGCGGTTGGATGGCGGTCTATGTACTTTGTCGTAATGCCCAATTAAATCTCACTATACTCATCATGATATGTATGTGCATGGTCATGCCCTCTTTATTTGTCAATTGCCCAACTATAATTTGTTCACCCAACATGCTTGTTTGTCTTATGGGAGAGACACCTCTAGTGAACCGTGGACCCCGGTCCAATTCTCTTTCTTGAAATACAATCTACTGCAATACTTGTTCTACTGTTTTCTCGCAAACAATCATCTTCCACACAATACGGTTAATCCTTTGTTACAGCAAGCCGGTGAGATTGACAACCTCACTGTTTCGTTGGGGCAAAGTACTTTGGTTGTGTTGTGCAGGTTCCACGTTGGCGCCGGAATCCCTGGTGTTGCGCCGCACTACATCCCGCCGCCATCAACATTCGACGTGCTTCTTGACTCCTCACTGGTTCGATAAACCTTGGTTTCTTGCGAGGGAAACTTGCTGTTGTACGCATCACACCTTCCACTTGGGGTACCCAACGAGCGTGTGCTTTACGCGTCATCAAGCTAAATTTACGGCGCCGTTGCCGGGAGATCAAGACACGCCGCAAGGGAGTCTCCACTTCCCAATCTCTTTACTTTGTTTTTGTCTTGCTTAGTTTTATTTACTACTTTGTTTGCTGCACTAAATCAAAATATATAAAAAATAAATTAGTTGCTAGTTTTACTTTATTTACTGTCTTGTACTCTATATCAAAAACACAAAAAAATTAGTTACTTGTTTTACTTTACTTAATATCATGTATGTTTTTATTTCACTAGTTAAGCATAATGGAAAACAACAAAAATATGAGAGATCTTTATGAACTTTATCTTGAATTAGGACATGATGTGTTTGAAGAGAGAATTAAAAAACCCATGGAACTTTATATGCATGCTAATGGGAATGTTATTACTATGGATGCTTTGAACACCATTGTTGCTAATGCTATGGAAAATTCTAAGCTTGGGGAAGCTGGCTCTGAAGAGCATGATCTTTTTAGTCCCCCAAGCATTGAGGAGAAATTTTTGTTTTATGATTACAATATGCCTCCTATATATGATGATAGCCACTTTGTTGAATTTGCTCCCACTACAACTAATAAAATTGATTATGCTTATGTGGAGAGTAATAATTTTATGCATGAGACTCATGATAAGAATACTTTATGTGATAGTTATATTGTTGAGTTTGCTCATGATACTACTGAAAGTTATTATGAGAGAGGAAAATATGGTTGTAGAAATTTTCATGTTACTAAAATGCCTCTCTATATGCTGAAATTTTTGAAGCTATACTTGTTTTATCTTCCTATGCTTGTCACTTTGCTCTTCATGAACTTGTTTATTTACAAGATTCCTATGCATAGGAAGTATGTTAGACTTAAATGTGTTTTGAATTTGCCTCTTGATGCTCTCTTTTGCTTCAACTACTATTTCTTGCGAGTGCATCATTAAAACTGCTGAGCCCATCTTAATGGCTACAAAGAAAGAACTTCTTGGGAGATAACCCATGGTTTTTACCTACAGTACTTTGTTTTTATTTTGTGTCTTGGAAGTTGTTTACTACTGTAGCAACCTCTCCTTATCTTAGTTTAGTGTTTTGTTGTGCCAAGTTAAGCCGTTGATAGAAAAGTAAGTACTAGATTTGGATTACTGCGCAGTTCCAGATTTCTTTGCTGTCACGAATCTGGGTCCACCTCCCTGTAGGTAGCTCATAAAATTAAGCCAATTTACGTGCATGATCCTCAGATATGTACGCAACTTTCATTCAATTTGGGCATTTTCATTTGAGCAAGTCTGGTGCCATTTTAAAATTCGTCAATACGAACTGTTCTGTTTTGACAGATTCTGCCTTTTATTTCGCATTGCCTCTTTTGCTATGTTGGATGAATTTCTTTGATCCACTAATGTCCAGTAGCATTATGCAATGTCCAGAAGTGTTAAGAATGATTGTATCACCTCTGAATATGTTAATTTTTATTGTGCACTAACCCTCTAATGAGTTATTTCGAGTTTGGTGTGGAGGAAGTTTTCAAGGATCAAGAGAGGAGTATGATGCAACATGATCAAGGAGAGTGAAAGCTCTAAGCTTGGGGATGCCCGGTGGTTCACCCCTGCATATATTAAGAAGACTCAAGCGTCTAAGCTTGGGGATGCCCAAGGCATCCCCTTCTTCATCGACAACATTATCGAGTTCCTCCCCTGAAACTATATTTTTATTCCATCACATCTTATGTGCTTTTTCTTGGAGCGTCGGTTTGTTTTTGTTTTTGTTTTGTTTGAATAAAATGGATCCTAGCATTCACTTTATGGGAGAGAGACACGCTCCGCTGTAGCATATGGACAAGTATGTCCTTGGTTTCTACTCATAGTATTCATGGCGAAGTTTCTCCTTCGTTAAATTGTTATATGGTTGGAATTGGAAAATGATACATGTAGTAATTGCTATTAATGTCTTGGGTAATGTGATACTTGGCAATTGTTGTGCTCATGATTAAGCTCTTGCATCATATGCTTTGCACCCATTAATGAAGAAATACATAGAGCATGCTAAAATTTGGTTTGCATATTTGGTTTCTCTAAGGTCTAGATAATTTCTAGTATTGAGTTTGAACAACAAGGAAGACGGTGTAGAGTCTTATAATGTTTTCAATATGTCTTTTATGTGAGTTTTGCTGCACCGGTTCATCCTTGTGTTTTTTTCAAATAAGCCTTGCTAGCCTAAACCTTGTATCGAGAGGGAATACTTCTCATGCATCCAAAATACTTGAGCCAACCACTATGCCATTTGTGTCCACCATACCTACCTACTACATGGTATTTTCCGCCATTCCAAAGTAAATTGCTTGAGTGCTACCTTTAAACAATTCAAAATTTATCACCTCTGATTTGTGTCAATGTTTTATAGCTCATGAGGAAGTATGTGGTGTTTAGCTTTCAACCTTGTCATTTATTTTTGATGGACTCTCATATGGACTAGTGGCACATCCGCTTATCCAATAATTTTGCAAAAAGAGCTGGCAATGGGATTCCCAGTCCCAAATTAATTAACAAAAAATAGACACTCCTCCATGGTATGTGATTGTTGGACGGCACCCGAAGGATTCGGTTAGCCATGGCTTGTGTAAGCAAAGGTTGGGAGGAGTGTCATCATCATAATAAAACTAAAATAAAAAGGCACTCCTTCATGGTATGAGATTGTTGGCAGGCACCCGAGGATTCGGTTAGCCATGGTTTGTGAAAGAAAGGTTGGAAGGAGTGCCACACAAAAATAAAATTCATGGGAGCCGCTCTTGAAAGTCCGGTTGGCGAGGTAGTTAGTGTACCCATTACCATTCGTTGACAACAACAAACACCTCTCAAAATTTTACTTTTTATGCTCTCTATATGTTTTCAAAATCAAAGCTCTAGCACAAATATAGCAATCGATGCTTTTCCTCTATGGAGGACAATTCTTTTACTTTCAATGTTGAGTCAGTTCACCTATTTCTCTCCACCTCAAGAAGCAAACACTTGTGTGAACTGTGCATTGATTCCTACATACTTGCTTATTGCACTTATTATATTACTCTATGTTGACAATATCCATGAGATATACATGTTACAAGTTGAAAGCAACCGCTGAAACTTAATCTTCTTTTGTGTTGCTTCAATGCCTTTACTTTGAATTATTGCTTTATGAGTTAACTCTTATGCAAGACTTATTGATGCTTGTCTTGAAGTGCTATTCATGAAAAGTCTTTGCTTTATGATCCACTTGTTTACTTATGTCATATACATTGTTTTGATCGCTGCATTCACTACATATGCTTTACAAATAGTATGATCAAGATTATGATGGCATGTCACTCCGTAAATTATCCGTGTTATCGTTTTACTCGCTCGGGACGAGCAGTAACTAAGCTTGGGGATGCTGATACGTCTCCGACGTATCGATAATTTCTTATGTTCCATGCCACATTATTGATGTTATCTACATGTTTTATGCACACTTTATGTCATATTCGTGCATTTTCCGGAACTAACCTATTAACAAGATGCCGAAGTGCCGATTCTTTGTTTTCTCGCTGTTTTTGGTTTCGAAATCCTAGTAACGAAATATTCTCGGAATTGGACGAAATCAACGCCCGGGGGCCTATTTTTCCACGAAGCTTCCGGAAGTCCGAAGACGAAACGAAGTGGGGCCACGGGGTGCCCAAACCCTAGGGCGGCGCGGCCCACCCCCGGCCGCGCCGGCCTATGGTGTGGGGCCCCTGTGCCCCCTCCCGACTTGCCCTTCCGCCTACTTAAAGCCTCCGTGACGAAACCCCCGCATGCGAGAGCCACGATACGGAAAACCTTCCGGAGACGCCGCCAACGCCGATCCCATCTCGGGGATCCAGGAGATCGCCTCCGGCACCCTGCCGGAGAGGGGAATCATCTCCCGGAGGACTCTACGCCGCCATGGTCGCCTCCGGTGTGATGTGTGAGTAGTCTACCCCTGGACTATGGGTCCATAGCAGTAGCTAGATGGTTGTCTTCTCCCCATTGTGCTATCATTGTCGGATCTTGTGAGCTGCCTAACATGATCAAGATCATCTATCCGTAATTCTATATGTTGCGTTTGTTGGGATCCGATGAATAGAGAATACTTGTTATGTTGATTATCAAAGTTATATCTATGTGTTGTTTATGATCTTGCATGCTCTCCGTTACTAGTAGATGCTCTGGCCAAGTAGATGCTTGTAACTCCAAGAGGGAGTATTTATGCTCGATAGTGGGTTCATGCCTGCATTGACACCGGGACAGATGACGAAAGTTCTAAGGTTGTGTTGTGTCTGTTGCCACTAGGGATAAAACATTGATGCTATGTCTAAGGATGTAGTTGTTGATTACATTACGCACCATACTTAATGCAATTGTCTGTTGCTTTGCAACTTAATACTGGAGGGGGTTCGGATGATAACCTGAAGGTGGACTTTTTAGGCATAGATGCAGTTGGATGGCGGTCTATGTACTTTGTCGTAATGCCCAATTAAATATCACTATACTCATCATGATATGTATGTGCATGGTCATGCCCTCTTTATTTGTCAATTGCCCAACTGTAATTTGTTCACCCAACATGTTGTTTGTCTTATGGGAGAGACACCTCTAGTGAACTGTGGACCCCGGTCCAATTCTCTTTCTTGGAATACAATCTCATCGCAATACTTGTTCTATTGTTTTCTGCAAACAATCATCTTCCACACAATACGGTTAATCCTTTGTTACAGCAAGCCGGTGAGATTGACAACCTCCCTGTTTCGTTGGGGCAAAGTACTTTGGTTGTGTTGTGCAGGTTCCACGTTGGCGCCGGAATCCCTGGTGTTGCGCCGCACTACATCCCGCCGCCATCAACCTTCGACGTGCTTCTTGACTCCTACTGGTTCGATAAACCTTGGTTTCTTACTGAGGGAAACTTGCTGCTGTACGCATCACACCTTCCACTTGGGGTTCCCAACGAGCGTGTGCTTTACGCGTCATCACTCCTCCACCACCGTCGTCTAGTTCGTTGCAGGTCTTGATCCTCGCCGTTTTGTTGACGCGCGATCCTCCCCGCCACTCCTCCACCCCTGCCGCCGGTGTAGGTATGTGAACTATACCCAAAAACCCTAACGCACGCGGTGCCACCGATCCATCTGGTGCCTAACTCTAGCAGTCGTAGTAGCCGGATATCTAGAGAAGACGAAGAATCGAAAAAGTAAATCTCAAGTCCAGACGCGCATAATGATAGCCAGTTTGTGTATCACTCTATTTAGCAGATGGGAACCTGCTATGATGATGCAATATCGCTCTCTAGCGAGGACAGAGACTTTTGCAACTATGAGAGTAATGATTCCATGTCATCACATGAAATCCCAGTACTGTGAAGCTTCTGCTTAAAGGTATGCAAAACATGAAAATGTGAACTATTTTATATATAGTATATAATATGTTGTAGTATAAGATTGCATGTCTTAGTTTGCTCCAAAATTTGAATATTTTAGCAAGTTAATATAAGATGAAGATGATAACTTCTCTAATCTATGTGTACTCTGCTTTCCAATTAATGATACTATATTTCCATTTGTTGCATCAGGACCTCAATACAAGGGTGCTAAAGATTTTGATAAGCAGTGTCTGTTTGGAAATGACATGTTTCTGACAGAAGATCAAGTGAGCTTCCTTTATGATTGGCGTATCCCAATATTCCACCAAAAATCAAGTACTATGTGTACAAAATGACCTATACATCTGTCATGAGAAGGAAGTGCAATCTGGTAAGAATATCATGAAAAAGCTTGTGATTAATTACTTAATAAGTAGAAGTATGCTCATTCCTCGATTATATCTGTACCACAGAAATTTGGATCTGAGTTCACAATTCGGTACCTGAAGAATCTCCTTGTAGACCCTGTTGATGCCTATGTTTCGTGCATCACCAGCAAGAGGCCATGGAAAGTTAGGATGGAGATGGGAGCTAGGTCAAACAATGCAAGCTTGACTGCGGATGGGACAATATTGTGAGGATGTTCAACCTACATGAGGAGGACATTGTCCTTTTCGGCTTCCATGAAAAATATGGAGAGTTGCATCTTCTGGTTCACATCCTGCTCCTAGATGGTGATTACTAATTCATGAATCTGTTTGCTAGAGTACTAATTATGCTAGTTTGATGCACATGGATTTCAGTAGAATTTTGAAGTAATAATGCACTTATAGATATATGTATATATATCTATGTGTGTATGATTTTCCCCTACTATATATGCATGGCCCTATGGATGGCTACTTCAGCTAATATGTATATATTTATGGCTGTTGAATCATGATTGTTGTACTGCTCTTAAATTAAATTATTTTCAAACAGAGAAAATATTCCAAGCGGATTATGCCTCTCAATTCAACAAATTAATATTGCAGGCGGTCTCGAGTAATAGCCATCTCAGGACATCATCATGGTTGAGATGGTCTGTGATAGCAGTCGTTTGAGGGTTCCAACTTCTTACAATCGGTTTGGAAATCAAACCGCCTCAGGTCCTATGGATGTGAGAGACGTTTGTTATTACTGGCCATCAGAGGTGCTATTCTTTGAGCCGGAACGAGAACCGTCTCAGGATGGCACACTACTAGAGACCAAGGTTTTGAGCCGGATAGCATAACCGTCCGAGGCCGAAGGGCCAAAACCGGCTATAAGTAGCAGGTCGATACTAGTGAAGAGTTTCACCATTCATCAATCCATTGTTTCACATTGACTTTGATGTGTGCTCCCCTCAGAGTAATGCAATCATAAATAGAAACTTTGCTGATTTTTCCAGAAGAAGGAAGTTTTACCAGGAAAACCCCATCAACTGCCTTTCTTGTCTTCCACTCCCACTTCTAAGGGTAGGTCCTTCCAAGACATATCTCCAGCAATTCTGAGTCAACATAAAAAAAACAGGCCCCTATTGAGCAACAATAGCAATCACCTTCCCTTTTTCTTCATTTCCAATATCCTTTGCATGATCTGCCACAAAACAAGCAAGACCAGGACCTCCAAAGCCAACGAGAGAGGCAATTAGTTTTTTCTGTTTGAGCCAAGTGCACTTATTAGAGATATGACCCTTTCCACAGTTTACACAAGCCAACTCCTCCTTGCAATCCTTGGTGACATGTCCCTTCTTTCCACATTTGTTACAGACAACATCGTCCTTATCATGATCTCACCCTCTATTGATTGCACCACACTCTGCCCATCAGATTGCATGAGCTTACAGTAACAGTAATCTTTGGAGGTAGACTACCAGAAGAAACAAATATAACAAGACATTGCTATTGATTGAGGTAAGCTTTCAAATAGTTATATGATGCACATTAGCCTTTTTTTTTTGCATTTCCAGTTCTTCAGTCCAGTGTGGTTACTGAGATTTCCACAGGTTACATATGTGTTGGTGTCAGAAATTGACCTGCATATATGTGAGTTGGCGACCCAGAAAACAAGGCAACTTATAGTAGATGGAATAATATTTCTGTTGTCAGTTTTTTATGATATTTTTGTTGTTAATAATCGGGTGCCGCAATTTTTAGTTGTATATATGTGATTTTCTTCGATGTTCTGATTCTCTTTTGTTTTTGTGTACAATATATAGTTGGGTCATGTTGGACTATACGAGCGAGAGCGAGAGACTAATAAGATAATATAAGACCAGTTGATTTCTATACCTAATTGATGCATTTGTTACTTGTTAACCAGCGTTTACATTTAAACTGTATAATTTCCTTCATCAACTGAACTATGAAATGCATGGATATATTCAGCATTGCTGAGTTCTGTTTTTGAATCAATTAGAATCTGTTCTAATTTCGAAGTCAATCACCTTGGCCAGGATAGCTGGGACTTGCGGCGATTACTGTACCAGCTGGAATGCATCATGAGCTTATTTTGCCAAAAAAAAAAAAACACACACACACACACACAAACACACACTTGTAATAAGCCTTATAAGGGCTTTGTGTTGCATAGGTAATTCCTTGGCATAGGTAGGGATTTTAGTAAAGCCATTTTACCTATAATAGGATTCTAGTACAGAGTACAAATTTATCCAAACATGCCCTACGTTGGAATAGAACAACTGAAAAATGGTAGCAGTCCAAACGATAGCAGCAACCTGGAACATCTGTAGGCTTCATGTGAGAGAAAAAAATGTGACATCAGCTGTCATCTGAATCCTGAAGTAATAGCTATGACAGATAGCAATACAACCAAATTGCAGCAAACAAACGCCATCTAATTAACGGGACCAATCTACTGTAGAAACTGAGCAGAGCATATAGACACGGAATCGCAAGCTAAACCACATCATGACTACAAAATCCAAATTCTGCAAGTCCATCAACAGAGTTTTATGCACATACAGTAAGAGCATCTCCAGTCGCGTCCTCCAAAGCGTCCCCCAAACCGCGCCGGATTGAGCGGACGTGTTTTGTTCGTGCCGCCTTTGGGGGACGTCGCTCCCCAGCCGCGTCCCCCAAACGCCTCCCCCAAACATTTAAAATACTTTTTTTGGATTTTTTAACTAATACATAATTTGGAACGTGGTTTACACGAAAACACAGTTTGGAACGTGGTTTTCCACAAACTAATACATAGTTTGAACCATCGTGGACACAAATATAAAATTTTGCAAAGAAACTAAACCTAACTAGACCGTGCATCGAAGGTTTCCTGTGTTCGCTGCTAAGAAAGAACACTCGAGGGCACACCCAATCACCTAAACTGGAAAATCCAGCGGGAGGATGGTGCCCTTGTTGGTTCTACCGATGAGGCGAACAGGCAGAGACCTCCGTGCACGTGTTCGCTGCGAAGAAAGAACACTCAGTCGTCCTCCTCGTCGGTGCTGTTGCCGTGGTAGTCCCGGCGGCACCGCGTCTCGTCGAAGACCTTGACGCTCATGTACCCGTCGCCGAAGTAGGAGAACAGGAGGATGAAGCCGGCTTGGAAGCTGTGGTGCCGCGCGAACTTCTCCCAGCCGATGTTGAGGTACATCTTGCCGCGCGCGTCGTAGATCACGTCGACGATCCACCGGTAGTAGCTGCACGCAGCGTCCCGCAGATGCATCGTGCGCGGGCGATCATCACCGGCGACGTAGTCGGCGAAGGAGTCCGGCAGCCTCTGGATGCCGCACGGGTCGCCCTTGAGGACGAGGATGAACTCGAACCGCACGTCCGGCTCCACGTCCATCTCCGACGATGATGAAGCCGGCGGCGTGGAAGGCGACGGCGAGCGTTCAGCTCTGCCGCGGCCACGACCACGACCACGACCACGGTCGCGAGGTCGGCCTCCGCCTCTACCGGACATAGCGTCGAGTCTTGTTGAGATGGTGGCGGCTAGGGTTTGGGAGAGAGGCGCTAGGATTTGTGTGTGAGAGGGACGATGAGAGGCGGCCCTTTTATAGGCCGGAGGGAGGCGGGGAGCGGTGGCACGCATTAACGCCGGCACGCAGAGCTAGGCGCGACGGGACGCGTCGCTGCGTCGCTGCGGGAACTGCACCGTCGCTGCGTCGGCCGCGGGAACCGCACCGCCAATAACTTTCGTCGCGAGGTAGGCGACGGTTAGGTTAAAAATTTATTGTGCCGCTGACGAGTCGGCCCCGCCACTCCCCGTCTCGCTTTTCGTTGTGTCCGGCGTCCCCGGTGCGTCCCCTGTGGGACGGGGATGGGCTCGGGGCGCCGGACACCGTATGGGGGCGCGCCGGACAAAAATGGACTTTGGGAGACGCGGCTGGAACGGTTTTTTTGTCCGGCGCGCCCCAAATCCCTTTGGGGGACGCGACTGGAGATGCTCTAAACACAGAAGACGTTTTGAGAAAGAGAAGTTTTTTTTTTTCGGGGATTCTCGAGAAGAAAAATTTACACAAACGACAAAATTAACATGTAAGAATATCCTTTGGGTATTAGTCGCCGTAGGAGAGAAACCCTCATTCTTCTTCTACTATGATGTGATGAAAATTATCTCAAACCATACTAAGAGCATCTCTAACAGTAACTGTAACCGAAAAAGTAGGAACCGAAAAAGTCGAATTCAGTCTCACAAAAACATTTGTTAGGATGATTTTACCACTCGCGCGGAACTGACCGTGAAACACGAACTGAAAAAACAAAATTAAATTCTCACGGAAGAATTCATCGATGAACACATATATAGATGATAGTTTGATGCTCCGATTAAGCAACAAACTTTACATAATATCTACTAAAAACTTAAATTAACTACTAGCCCTAACCGTGCGACCTAATTTCGACCAAAATGAGGCCCCGATGGCCTCTGCGCGCGGCGGTGCCGGTGGTGGCGGAGGAAGGCGTCGAGCTCCTACTCGGAGTCAAGCTCGACACGCGGCAGACTCGCTCCTCCCGGCGCGCTGCCTCGTACTCTCTGACTTGCTGGACGGCGTCGGCCTCCTCCTAGCGCCAGCGAGCTCGTGCCTCTGCCTCCGTGATGGCCGCCACGTGCGCGATGACATCGTCCTCCTCGTCAAAGTCGTGGACGTAGTCGCCCGCGGAGAACGTCAGCTCCCGCGCCGACGTCGCGTCGTCCTCCTCCTCGAAGCTGTAGTAGACGGGCGGGCGAGGGGGTGGCTCGACCCGCCGGAGGAGGACCCCTCGCCTTCGATGTTTACGTACTTCACGAGCTTGCCTGGGATGGAGCGAGGCAGCGGAGCGGGTGGCAGCAGCGGAGGGGAGTAGGGTTTGGAAACCGAACTCCCCTCCGCGGCCTATTTTAATACGGGCGATAATTACGTTTCTCAGTCCCCGAGCTGAGTTTACGGACTAGACTAGGAGTTCAGGCTGTTCTAGATCACTTTTTGCCCAAACCCGTAAACTCGCCGAAAAAATACATCGATTTAACTCAGGACTCGAAAATTAACGCCTGCAGTACAAATATCACATCCGAAATAGGAAGAGAAACCCTAGTCTGACGCTCTCACTCCCCACTCTCCAGTCCCAGCTCCTCCTCACTCCCGGTTCCCCAACCCAGTAGAGGGCCCACGACCGAGGGCCGCAATGGCCGGCTGCAGCAGCACCCGCCGCCGCTGCCGGCCCTCCTCGCCGTCGTCGGCACGGACGCATCCGCTGGAAGACGACGACCTGCTCCACGAGATCTTCCTCCGCCTCCCCCCGCAGCCGCCCCACCGCCTGCGCGCATCCCTCGTGTCCAAGCGCTGGCGGCGCCTCGCCACCGACCCCAAGTTCCTCCGTCGACTCTGCATCCACCACCGGAAGCCCCCTCTCCTCGGCGGCTTCTCGTATCAAGCCGGAGAACTCTCCTTCAGATCCACTCTTGACCCGCCCTACCGCATCCCTCCCGAGCGCTTCTCGCTGCAACCCAGCGGGCGCTTCTCCCTGCAACCCCGCGGCCGCCAGATATGGGTGTGCCTCGACTGCCGCCACGGACGCCTACTCTTCGACGACCGGAGCCAGAGTCGGGTCATTGTGTGGGACCCTGTCACTGACAACCTCCGCGTCGTACCCTATCCGCAGCAGTTTCACGACCACGGGATTACGCAAATCCACACTGGGACGGTGCTCTGCGCCGCCGGAGACCAGGGCCACGTGCATGGCGCCTGCCACTCGAGCCCTTTCAAAGTGGTCGCGCTGAGCTGCTGCGAACATGCTGATGAAGCCACCGCCAAAGTCGCCTTCGCAAGTGTTTACTCCTCCGAGACTGGCATATGGAGCCATCTCATCTCAACAACGCTTCCTGGCACTAGTATTTTTTTCTTGAGTGGGCGCAGCACGTTTATTGGCAACACCCTTTACTGTCTGCTTATAATGAGCCCTATAGACAACACCTGCATCCTTGAGTTTGATTTGGATGCACAAAGGCTAGATGTGATCAAGAGGCCTCCTGGTGCTCCTCGCCAGGACAATGTTCTGATCATCCAGGCAGAGGATGGCGGTCTTGGCTTCGCTGCTTTGATCACCCCCATCTATCACCCCTGCTTGCAAATGTGGGACAGGCAGGTCGATTCTCGTGGAGTTGCCACATGGGTGTTGCGGAAGACTCTTGAACTGCACAAGATTCTTGGATTGGAGTCTTGGATTGGCATGCACAAAGCATTTATAATGCACTATTTGCAAGATGTTCAGGCAATCTTTTTGCGGGTGGAGTCATCTGTCTACATGCTTCAGCTTGAATCAATGCAATCTAAGGAACTTTTCAAAAGCAACAATATGTCCCGCTATCATCCTTTCGCAAGCTTCTATGCTGAAGGTAACTTTTGGAATGACATTACCAAAATTCTATATCCATGTTGTTGTCCCTGTTACTGTTAGCGACTTGAGCATTAGCTCTCTACAGAACTCCATGCTAGTTTACTATTGTTCTTCTATGCTGATACAGTACATATCGAAGGGCTTTTTTTTTCGAAGGGCGCTGATACAGTACATATCTCAGCCACCTATATAACAGGAGGACATCGATAACAAAGAAACTACAAAGTACTTAGACTCAGGTTTTTGTGTCAAAATGGGAACTAAATTGCCACACTTGGGGAAATGAATGTAGCAAGACATTGTTACTGAATTTGGGGAGCTTTCCAATAGTTATATGTGGCTGGAGACTCAGCTGACTATATGCCTTATAATGAATCCACTTTTTTACACATTTCCAGTTTTTAGACCAGTGAGGTTAATGAGATTTCCACATGCTTATGCATGTTTTGGTCTTAGAAATTGGCCAGCGTAGATCTGAGTTTCTAAGGCAGGAAACAATGCATCTTACAGTAGATGAAATAATATATCTTCTGTTAATTTTGTTCGACATTTTTGTTGTTGGCCGGGCGCCCCAATTTTTTATTTTATATGTTCGATTGATGTTCTGAATTTTTTGCCCCTGTACTTGTGTACATAATGGGGAATTTTCAGCAAGTAATACATACTTTTGTCCTTACCTAAGTAATTTTATGGTACATTGGTAGTGTCTATGTAGGCTATGTTACTGGTCTTATAGCATGGTCTAAGTTCTAAATTGACCGCAGACACACTGAAACTTAGGTTTGAAACCATCTGAGGGAAGCCACGCCATAGGCTAAATATCATGGTCAAATTGGCCTTTTCAGGATTTGGCACCGGCGGCACACACCATGAGATCATTGTCATTCTAAATTTTGTGGAATTGTAGCAAGTGGCTGCTTGGTGCTATCTTTGGCCAAGCAATAAACATTGTTGTGTGAAGAACGAAATTCAGTTATCTGTCGTTGCATGTAGGGATGATATATTTAATATTTTATTTTTTACAATGTGGGTCCTGCTTTTGAAGTGGCATTCACCACATTGGAGGGAGATATCAAATTTGGCACGTGTGAAAAATTGTGATGACTTAATAAATTTGGTGTTTTATACTAGTACCGTGCTGCTTTTATATATCGAAGTTGTAACTTGACTAGCACATTGCAACTTAAAATTAGCTACGTGTTTGCTGTAAAGAATCTGATGCTAAGATTGTTTTGTATTTCTGGTAGATCGTGTGTTAATATTTAGGTTCTTCTTTCGTGGTCAGTTCTCATTCTGTAATTATATTATATTTTAGCCAGTAATGCTGAAATGATATGTCTTCAAAATATCTTCAATGTTTTGCAAGTCTGAAGTTAACACTCTCGATGTAACTGATGAGATGGTTTTGCCCTTTGCACACAGGTATCTTGGAGTAGTTTGAAGCAGAGGTAGCTTACTGGTATACTGCAGTATGGAATGCCGACTCTTGTGGAGTGACTATGGCCATGTACTGTAGTTGTCAACTTACTTGAGCTGTAGAACCTATAATGCTGTGGTGTTATTTTCAGCTATCCTATATGTAATCGTCAACTGAAGTATGAACTGGTTGCTTGGATCTGTTCGGCAGTGTTGAGTATTAGTTTTTCTAGTTGAATTAGCATCTGTCCCAGTTTGACGCCCAAGTATGGTTTGAGCTTTGTTCATATTGGAACATGTTCATTTTGCAGTTATGTAGAGCGAAGACACACCGTTTCTATTATTGCATCAGGCTGCCATGGTTGGCAATAAGCCCTTTGGCAAACATCAGCCGGCTTGGTTTTTTCTAGCCATTCTCTGTGCAGCCTGCTGGTGAGCCATGGCGGCCACCAGCTGAGATCCTCGACTCTACCGTCATAAAGGTCAAGTTCTTACCTTGACCAGGATAGTTGGGACTTGTGGTGTTTACTGTACAAGTTGGATTGTATCATTAGCTTATAATATACTGCAAAAACCACTCGTAAGACTTTCTTGTCAGTGTAAACAGGAGCTTTTTACTATACAAGTTGGATTGTATCATTAGCTTATAAATCCTGAAGATAGCTAAGGATTTTAACTAAGCTATCTACCTATCATGATCGGAACCTGGAGTTATCCGAACAAACCATACGTTGGGGTAGAACAGCAAGAAAAAGCTCCTGTTTACACCGGCAAGAAATGAATTGGCTACATCTAGTGTTTGCTCTGACATGAACTGAAGTTTTTTTTATGCGAATGGGAATTAGAGCTGGGTGAGACACAACACAGGAAACTCCTAGCCATCTGAGCCAACAGTAGAATTAGAAATGCGAGAGTGTGTTCTTGAAATTATGATGAAGACACCAACATTACAGGCAAGTTCCAGGTCCAATGTCTTAAGGAGACTAGTTGACTTGAGATGCCTTGTAAACCGATTTCCCTTTGTCGCGTTCGATCGCGCGAGCGATCGATTCTTTCCTGCGAGACCGCTAGCTAATAACGTGTTCTTTGTCGCGACATGCGCACGCTAATCATACGCGTTCCCACTTACCGCTTGGCCTGGCCCAAATTTTAATTCTGCCCACCATGTGCCCACTTGGTCCAGCATTAAATGCATGCATGTGATCGGATGATTGCTCGTGAGGCTTCCCTTTCTTCTTTCTTTACTATTTTCCATTTCCCTGCTGTTACGTAGCATTAGTACTCCTGCTGATTTCCTTTTTTTTTTGCAGTTCCCTTTGTTGGTAGTTGTAAAAATAAAATAGGGAAACGGGGACAACGTGATGGATTTTTTTTTTTTGCAATTCCCTTTTATTAATTCCCTTTATTTTTTTTGTTTTCATTACTCTGTATCAAAATTTATATTAGTTGGACTATTTTTTTGCAATTCCCTTTATGTTGTTATTTCGTACGGTAATTCATATTTAATGGGGTCATTTTGCAATTCCCTTTTTCGGGCCAGTGGTATTTAAGGGGGAAAATAACGGGTGGGAAGATCCACTTGCAACTCAAATGAACTACCACTTGCTACTCAAATTAAGTACTATTTTAAGTTGTAAGCTAACAAAAGTTGCTAAAAAATTTCTAAATGAAATTTAGTTTTTAGGGTTGCTAGGTATTTATATTTACCGTTGATAAATAACGAGGCAATCGGGTTGATAACTTGTAAACAAAAAAAGAGTCGCTACATATTTTAAATTAAATTAAATTTTTAGGGTTGATATTTATTTATATTTACCATTGATAAATTGCGGCCCACCGGGTTGATAGCTTGTAAACTAAAAGAGAGTCGCTAAAATATTCTAAATGAAATACTTTTTAGGGTTATTATTTATTTTATATTTACAGTTGATAAATAACGAGGCACCAGGTTGATAGCTTGTAAAATAAAAAAATATTCGCTATAATATTCTAAATGGAATACTTTTTAGGGTTGGTAGTTATTTATAATTACCATTAATAAATAACGGAGCACCGGGTTGATAACTTGTAAACTAAAAAGAGTCGCCAAAATATTCGAAATGAAGCTAGAATTTTAGGATTGGTAGTTATTTATATTTACTCGTTGATAAATAACAGGACACCGGGTTGATAGCTTCTAAACTAAAAAAATCGCTAAAACGTTTAAAATAAAATTAACTTTGGGGTCGATAATTTTATACATTTACCGTTGATCACTCAAGTACGGAGGGTTGATTATTCAAACAGAGAGGATTGATAACTTTTAGCCCAAAAAAAGTTTCTCGAAACATATCAACATGGGTGCTAGTTTTGAAGATCTCGTCGTGATGGATTTATTGGTGAAAGCGAATCTTAATTTGGAGTTGTCGTTTGAAAGTTAAAGCGTTTTAAATTTTCAAATTTGGAAAAGATTCCACTGACATCAGCAGATTCGTTTATTTCATGTACGTATGCATGTAACTTTTTCTCAATAGCCTCCTTCGAGTTGATAATTTTATACATTTACCGTTGATCACTCTAAGTACGGAGGGGTTGATTATTCAGATAGAAGAGGGTTGATAACTTTTAGCCCGAAAAAAAGTTTCTCGAAACATATCAACATGTGTGCTAGTTTTGAAGATCTCATCGAGACGGATTTATTGGTGAAAGCGAATCTTAATTTGGAGTTGTCGTTTGAAAGTTAAAACGTTTTGAATTTACAAATTTGGAAAAGATTTCGTCGACATCAAGCAAATTCGTCTATTTGTGTATGCATGCGAACTTTCCCTCAATAGCTCGCACTAGGGTTGATAATTTTATACATTTACCGTTGATCACTCAAGTACGGAGGGTTGATTATTCAGATAGAGAGGGTTGATAACTTTTAGCCCAAAAAAAAGTTTCTCGAAACATATCAACATGGGTGCTAGTTTTGAAGATCTCGTCGAGACCGACGCATAGGTGAAAACAGATCTTAATTTGGAGTTGTCGTTTGTGAGATAAAACGTTTTGAATTTTCAAATTTGGAAAAGATTTCACCGACATCAGCTAGATTCGTCTATTTTGTGCATGTACGTAACTTTCCTCAATAACTCGCACTATGTTGATAATTTTATATATTCACCGTTGATCACTCAAGTACGGAGGGTTCGATTATTCAAGATAGAGAGAGTTGATAACTTTTAATTCAAAAAAAGTTTGTCGAAACATATAAACATGGGTGCTAGTTTTGAAGATCTCGACGAGACCGACTCATCGGTGAAAACAGATCTTAAATCGGAGTTATCGCTTGTGAGATAAAATGTTTTGAATTTTCAAATTGAGAAAGATTCTCGCTTTACGTCATCGATTTGTTCCCTTCTACATGCATGCAGAACTTTCCTGAAATAGGATATACTACAGTCCAAAACATTCCTAAAATGGAAAAAAAGTTATGTCCTAAACCGATCGCTCAATTTGCTTTGAGCAAACGATCGCTAGCTAGGGTAGCCCCTTGTAAACATTTTAAGGTATCGCAATCCAAACGGTAGACGCAAGCTGGAACATTTTGTAGGCTTCATGGAAGAGAAAACAATGTGCCACCAGCATTCATCTGAACCCACAAGTAACAGCTATGTCAGATAGGGATCCAACCAAATTGCGGCAACAAATGTCTATCAGATCAATCGGTAATCCCAGACTTACGGACAAACTGGGTTACGGAAATCTTATCAATCGAACAAATCCACGGTAGGAACTGAACTGGCAAACTGCCTGTATGACAGCCTGAAGCAAAATCTCAATTCTACAAGTGCATCTGCAACATTATCCCGACATAGAGATTTTTCTTTTTTTGAGATTGGGCAGAGAGAAATTTTCATTTATCGAATTTCAGTAAAATCCAAGTTAAAAAATCCAAATGACCATTCCCCAGTGCAGTGCGTAAAGAGAGAGAAACTCCAAATCCTGTCCCCAGTTCCCTTTCCAATAGCCAGCGACGACATGAGCCGCCGCCGCCGACCCTCGTTGCCGTCGCCGGAACTGGCGCATCCGCTGGGCGACGACGACCTCCTCCACGACCTCCTCCTCCGCCTCCCCCCGCAGCCGCCCTACCTAGTACCTCCTGCGCGCCTCCCTCGTCTCCAAGCGCTGGCGACGACTCGGCACCGACCGTCGCTTCCGGATCCACCACCGGAAGCCTCCCCTTCTCGGCGTCTTCTCATGTAGCAGAGGCTACATTTCGTTCAGATCCACTCTGGACCCGCCCTACCGCATTCCGCCCGAGCGCTTCTCCTGGCCATTCCACCGCTGGTTGGGATGGACGTGCCTCGACTACCGACACGGACGCGTGCTATTCGACGACTGGAGCCAGAGTCGGTTCGTCGTGTGGAACCCCATCATCACTCACGACTTCCACATTGTGTTTGATACGCCGCGATTCCACGGCCCTGGCGAAGTGGTCATCCACCGTGGGGCGGTGCTCTGCGCTGACAGCGACCAAGGCCACGCGCATGGCGCATGCCACTCCAGCCCTTTCAAAGTGGTCGTGCTGGGCATCTACGAGCACTATGACGATGCCAATGGCGAAGAAGAAGCCACAGCATTCGCAAGTGTTTACTCTTCGGAAACCTGCACCTGGTGTGATCTCCTCTGGACAGCGCTTCCGCACAGGGGTATTTGTTTTTCTGAATCCAGCACACTTGTCGGTAACACCCTTCACTGGATGAGCAGCAATGATATACTTGAGTTTGATCTGGACACGGAGAAGCTAGCTATGGTCATGAGGCCTCCTTTTGTTGGTTACAGTTCTCGGATCATCCAGGCAGTGGATGGTGGTGTTGGCTTCGCTGCTTTGTCGTGCGCCCCCTACCACCAGCCCCGCTTCCAAATCTGGGAGAGGAAAACCGATCCCTATGGTGTTGCCGCATTGGTGTTGCGGAATTCTGTTCAACTGCAGAAGATTCTTGGATTGGGATTTAGGATAGACAGGGAGATTTCATATATAGTGGGCTATGCTGAGGATGTTCGTGCAATTGTTTTGTAGGTGCACTCATCTGTCTATATGGTCCAGCTTGGTTCAATGCAGTCTCAGAAACTTTTCGAAGACCATCTGTGTACCGACGTTCATCCTTTAACAAGTTTTTATACTGAAGGTAAGTGCTTGCTCATCTTAACATTGAAGAACTCCCGAATCTAGTTCTTTTTTTTTATACATGGTTGCTGGAATAACTTTATTGTACTTCTGAAGTGTTCACTATCATCTTGACATTTCCTTATAGCTGTGTTTTCTTTTATGTTTTTATGTTATCATTGAACTCTGGGTGTTTTATGAAACCACCTTGGTAGTGTACTATTGTTCAGCTCCACACAGTTAAGCACACATATTTTCCGCACAAGCCACAGACAAGGTGGAAATTCGCAACAAACAAACTGCAAAGTAGACTTGCACTGGAGACCATGATAAGTGAGCAATTTAGTCAACACATTTAGGGGATTAAATACAGTTCTATTCGTCAGTTGGTACTTGTCTCTGAGACAATTTTTATCACTGCTGATCTCGCAATTAATCGTAAACATATAATATATATCGTTCCTTAAAATTAGTAGTACTATTCTGTTTTTTAATTTTTTTTCAAGAGTTGTCTTACAAGAAACGACAGCTTATAGGAGATGGAGTAACATTTCTGCAGTTGGCCATTCTTATGGTGTTTCTGTTGTTAGCTGGGTGCTGCTTTTGTATTTTTCAATTATCTCTGATGTTCTGATTGTGTTATGCTCTACAATGTAGAGTCTACATGTATTCAAAACTAGTAGAGTAATATAGTAGGATACCATTCCTTTATGTACTAGCTGATGACACATCACAGAAGAAAGATTTACATATAAATACACACCAGCAATATTGATTTTCGTATTAACATGAATTTCGTGGTTGCCGAGGCCTATGGATATAAAACCATGATGCCTACAGATACAAGAAAAGTTTGTTGTTGTTCTCTTCCTGTACGTGTACATTATCCAATGGTACTGATATTATAGCATGACTGCATGAGCTGCCTTGAAGTTTGAAGTAGACAACAGTCACACTGAAAAGTTATGTTAAAGGATCTGGTGTTTCAAACTGGCAACTTGATTGGCACATTGAAGCTTAAAACTAGTTACATGTTTTGGTCTGTTGTTCCATATCATTTTTTATTTCAGGTTATTAGTGTGTTCATATTGATCTCCCTCTTGGCGCCTTTTTATCACTTTCTGATTCTATTTTACCTAGTAGTGTTTGATCTGGCTAAAAATATCTAGCCACAAGTTCCCTTGTTGTGAAATTAATACCTTTGAATGAACTGATGTACGGAATTGTGCACATGTATATCTGTAGCAGTTCGAAGCAGAAGTAGCTAAGCATTGGATGATGTCCCTGGAATGCGACTCAGTGTCGATTACGACCATGGCTAGCCGTTCGAAGCAGAAGTAGCTAATCAATGGGGATGATGTCCGTGGGATGCACTCTTGTCAATTACAACTACGACTACATCTATTGACTAATGTCTTGCAGAAATCATCTACTTCCATATAGCTAATAGTATGTAATTGTCAACTGAACTCTAAGATTAGTTTGCCAGTGTTGACCTTCTTAATCGATCAAAATCTACCTCCAGTTTGAATTATTGCTGACGTCAAATTTTGGTTGCCCTCTAATATATTTTACCGAGTGTGTTGCCAATGCTGTGCCATGCCGGGTTGCATGCGTCCGTGTTCCACACCACACCTATTTTCAAAGGCCAAACAATATAGGTAGATTGAAGAATTTTGTGCTGTACAATTTTCCGGCAAAAGAAGATGAAAAACACATGCACAGGAGATGGAACGGAGATTTGTATCTGTATGCTATATTCACAACATTTTCGACAAAAAGAAGACGCCCTTTCTGATTTACACCCAAAATTTGCATTCCCCATTACACTTACAGACTGAGCAGCGTCTGTCGACTGTCATCTATCTGGCAGCCGAGAGCTGCTGCGCCGACACACATGATTGCTGTGACAAGCTGATGCTGGCGCCGTCGCCGGTCGTGAGGTGGGAGGCCTTCCACTTGCCGCCGCCGATGCCTCGGCCGTACATCCTGAGGTAGGCCAGCTGCTCTGGTCTGGGCTCGCGCACCTCCATGCTGCCGTCGAGCATGGCGGCCACGGCCGTCATTGGCGGCCGCAGCGACGCGTCCTCATGGAGGCAGCAGAGCGCCACCCGCACCACCCTCGCCACCTCCGCCGCGTTCGCTCTCCCCTCCAGCCTCGGGTCCACAAGCTCCTCGTACCGCCGACCCCCTTCCTCGTGCACCTCCAGCGCCACCGCCGGGAAGTAGCTGCCGCCGCGGCCGTCCGATGAGGTGCTGCCAGACACGGAGGCGACGCTGCCGGTGGCGGTGTCCTCCTCGTCTTGGTGCACTAGCTTGGAGTTCTTGGTACCGCGCAGGATCTCGAGCAGCACCATGCCGAAGCTGTAGACATCGGCCTTGTCAGAGACGGGCGCGTCGGTGAGCCACTCCGGCGCCAGGTAGCCCCTGGTGCCCCGCATCGTCGTGAACAGCCCCGACTGCTCCGGGCTCAGCAGCTTCGCCAGCCCGAAGTCGGCGATCTTCACGCCGCCGCGGTCGTCCAGCAGTATGTTCTCCGGCTTCACGTCGCAGTGCAGGATCTTCCGATCGCAGCCGGCGTGCAGGTACGCCAGCCCGCGAGCCGCGCCCACGCACACCCCCACCCGCTCCGGCCATTCCAACAGCGTCTTCTTCTTGCTGGCAGACGCGCCAGCGTCGCCACCGCCGAAGCGGGAAAGGAAGAGGGACTGGTCCAGGGAGCCGCGGGACATGTACTCGTACACGAGCATCAGCTGCCGGGACTGGTCGGCGCAGAAGCCCCGCAGCTTCACCAGGTTCACGTGGTGGACGTTGCCGATCACGGCGATCTCCGTCAGGAACTCGCGGCGCCCCTGCGTGCCCAGGTTGTTCATCCGCTTCACGGCCACCGTTGTCCGGTCGGGGAGCTCGCCGCGGTACACGGACCCGAACCCGCCGGAGCCGATCTGCGACCTGAACCCGCTGGTCGCCGTTTCCAAGTCGGCGAACGTGAAGCGGGCAGGCAGCCCGGGGATGAGGACCGCGTCGTCGTCATCGTCATGATGGTTCTCGTTGTCATCCCCATTCTCCGACGGGACGTTGGACGACGCCCTAGACGACGACAACGACATCATCTGAATCATGAACCAGCTGCGGCCGTGTCCGCTATGCTTCGTCTTCCTCTTATTCTTTTTGCCACCGCCGTCAGGGCGGTTCTTGAGCCACCGCGCGGCCAGCACGTAGAGCAGGAAGGTGATTACCACCACCGCCATGGTGGGCAGCACGATGCCGAACGCGATCGTTATGGGGCTCAGCGTGGACGAGCCACTGCCGTGGCCGCGCGACGGCAGCGGGAGCGTCTTGACGAAGCCAGCCTCGTCGCTGTTTGTGCTGGCGCGGAAGACGGAGCCGATCTGATCGTGCAGGAGGTAGCACGATTTGGAGGAGTTCTTGTAGAGGAAGCCGAGGCAGGAGCAGTTGGCCGAGCACAGGTCGCGGCACGCCGGGAGCGCGTCTCCGGCCGTCGTGGCAACCGCGAAATTGCTGCCGGAGTAGGCGATCCCGTGACCCAAACTCATGTAGGCGTAAGCCGCTTCTGTTGCTGCCGAAGACGACGACGCGTTGCAGTTCTGTGCTGGGACGGGGAGCGTGGAGCCATCGGCCGGCGAGCATCCGCCCGAGTTGCGCGTGCTGAAGTCGTCGGGGCACGTGCAGGAGGAAGTGTTGTTTCCGAGCGTGCAGAGGCCGAGGGAGCCGCACTGCAGCGGGAGGTCGCAGTCGCTCGCCGGAGCATTCCAGACGGCGGGGAGCGTGGCCCGCCCCGCCGTGGGTGTGTAGGCCATGCTCAGCGCGCGCAGGCGGCCAGAGGAATCCAGCTTGAGGAACTTGTGAGAGGCGGAGGGGTCGGTGAAGAGAAGCGTGAAGACGGTGTCGATGGCGTTGTCGGCGAGGAGGTAGATACCGGAGGCGTTGACCTTCATGGAGTGGACGGTCTGGTTGGATTGCTTGACGGAGGCGGCGTCGGAGGAGAGCGCCCAGTACGTGACGAAACCACCACCGGACTCGGAGGTTTGCCACTGGAGAAGCGCGTCGTTGGTGGTGAGGATGAGGCGGTAGGCGCCGGGGGAGAGGTTGCTGTCGGAGACGGTGGCGGTGAGGGGCACGCCGACGGGGAGCGTCTGGCCCTGGAGCAGGGTGTCGGTTGGGGCGTCGAAGGAGGACCAGAGCGTGGCGTTATCGGCGTCGAGGAGGGCAAGCTGACCGGTGTCGAGGAGGCGGAGCGCGGCGACGGGAGCGGCGAGGTCGGCAGGAGTTGACCAGGACGGCGGGCCTGATTGGTCAGCCGGGTCGGAGATGGCGAGGCCAGAGGCGGTGAGGGAGAGGACGGTGGTGGAGACGGAGGGGGCGGTCCAGACGGGGATGCGGGAGGCGTCGTGGAGGACGGAGAAGACGAAGCGGGACTGGTGGGCGTCGGAAGAGTCGGTGTCGTCGGCGCTGTAGACGGCAGCGGAGAAAGTGGCGTTGGGGGAGCGGAGGAAGACGCCGTTGGTGTCGGTGGCTTCGAAGTAGGTGAGGTCGTAGGGAGGGTACAGGTACTCCACCGGCACCGTGCGCGCCGCCGCCTTCCACCTTGACCCGCCATGGCCGAGGACGAGGAGCAAGGTGGTGCACAGGAGGAGAAGAGGGGACGCCATTGACAAAGCTGGCGCCGCCGCCTTGTTTGGAGTAGCTAGCAGGAGTCCACCGCAGCCGCGTCGCCGGCTGCGTAGGAAGGAGGAAGAAGCAGCGGCATGGCCTCCACGATGGAGATGGAGAGAGTCGTTGACCCTGGAGTGACAGGAGCCCCCCGTTCAATGGACAACGAATTTTATGGGGGGAAACTGAGTGTGTAATGCATTTTTATATTCGAAGAAAGAACGATTGGTCCTGCTTTGCTCATTTGTACAGTAGTATATTCTACAGAGAAAATTGCATGTTGTACTGCAACATCTCAAATGAGAGAATTTTTCCGTATGACGTAGCTCATGTGCTACATTATCTGCTTCCCTGTTAACATGTTCATAGGTGTGCGATGGTACCATTAGTCAGTTGTCTCTGGATCCCTAGGGGTTAATTATTGATCCCATCCTCATGGGCGCCTGTATCATCATCTAACTTAACTTTGAGTTTCTTAACGTGTGGAGAAAATCACATGGGGGCCGACGTGTTAGGCACTCCAGGGTCAGTTTGGTTAATAGCAAGTTGTTTCCGCACGCGCGAAGAAGAATTCGACCCGTTTGACTAGTACCGTTTTTCTGCACTGCACGAGTTTTAAAGGAGCCTAAATGTTGATTCACCATACACACTCGATTCAAGCGTTGTTGCGTGTGTAGGCTTTAGCGAGCGCAACATACCCTCTACTTTGCATGCGTTGGAAAGTGCAGGAGACGGGACGTTCCACGTTAACTTCCCACTCCACTTCTCTCACCGCCTAAAAACCTCTCTTACCTCCTCTGCACCTCTGCGTAGCATGGTCGGCATTCCTCCGTCGCGGGCATGGGTGATACAAGGGCGACTCCAACTGCAGCCTCATCGGAGGTCGGGACCTCGAATGCAGCCGCGGGGAAGGCATCGGTGTTCGTTGGGCCAACCCCTGCCGAGCTGGCGCCACCCCCATCCCTGCCGCGATCGCTTTTGTCCACGACTCTGGGAGCTTCAGAGCACGATCTAGGGTCATCATCGGCAGCTATGACACCGGATTTATCCGCTGTAAGTCCTCGATCTTTTAGATTCGATATGTGGTTAGGGTTTTTAGGGAGGATAGCTGCAGAAAATTTTGCCTCTCCGGTGTCCGTACGACCTTCTAATTGCTTGTTTCCATCTATATATAGTTGATCCACAGTAGAATCGCACGGATATGGTTTGATTTGAGTCCAATTCGACTTTCCCCAATTTGGGATCCTACTTTTTGCGCATGTTACGGCGTTGCCTGCCCCAGTTGGGATTTGTAATTTCTTCAGCCTTACCATGTCCTTGTCAAGCAAAGCATGATCATAGCAGGATATGCAAGATCTAGCCATTGCAAAGCTTCGCCAAGTTGTGCAATCACGTCATCATGCACCACATTGCAAAGCTCTGCAACGCCATGGACATGAACTGCATTCGTTCTTTTGAGTGTGCTCTCACTTGTCTATCCATCTGTTGACAAGGTCTTCAAGTTGGAGTGCGACGCGGTGGGAAGGGGTTGCCATCCTCTACCCGGCTACTAGGACAAGTTGTTTCTCAATCGCTGGACTAAGGCGATCAAGCCGGTGGTGCCATGAAGGGTCGAGGTTGTTGCACAGCCACCGCCAGCGGTGGGAAAAAGGCTGAAGCTTGGCCACCTTCCTAGGGTCCTCATCCCCCACCGTTGCTACGTCCAGCTGGACGTGAACGGCTTGCACATGCTCGTCGTTCCAGGATGGCTTGAGGGAGTGGGTCAAAATCCGTATGTCGCGCAGCGTGGCCATCTCAGCCTGTAGCTGGTGCAACGAGTTGGTACAGGTCGGATATCACGGCGGGCAGGTGGTGATGAGGAGGAACTGGTCGACGGTCATCTATAAGTAGGACCTGGATCGCGACGATGTGTTGGAGTTCAAGATCAAGCCATTCGTCTTGAAGATGAACATCTACGAGAGCAAATGCTCCAGCGCCAAGACCTACGTCCGCCCTGACCACGGCTAGCCCGTAGCCTCCTTGTTTATGTGTCCATATGTGTTTGTGTATCTATGTCCGTCCTAGTAGTAAGCGTGAGACAATGATGAACATGCGTGCTGATGTGGTTCATTTTGATCTAGGGTTATAAACTAGTAGCTCTAGAGGCTTTCGAAGCCTCAAATTGCTATTGATCAGGGTGTTCGTCCGAACGCCTAATTTCTGGACGCAGGTCTATATGTAACCTACTTACTAATCTAATGGTCCTTTCCAAATGCAGTGTGTTATATATGTTATGTCTGATCATAGCCGCTAGGGGGTAACACCACCAATTTTGTAGTGGTGACCATAAACCACTTTATAGCACATAACCGAACACCATTTTTTCCTCTAGCTACCAGATTTGTAAACGGTGCAGCCGAAAACTGCACCAAACACATTGTTGGGAACCAAACTATGTGTGTAAACAGTCACATCGTCGTTCCCGTTCTAGAGATGCTAGAGGCTGGCGTGCCAATTCTGTCACCATCTCCGTGTGTGCACGTGTGCCAGTCTTGTGTCCTGCCTGCACTCAATCTGGTGATGGTGGTCGCTGCTTGACAGATGCTCCACTTCGGCTACCCTGTCGCGACCGGGTCATGGGCTTCTCACACCGATGAGGAGGAGTTTGACCCGATGGCGCTACCAGCAGCTCCTCACTGGCCAGTGACCCTGTCGTGTTGGTCGAGGGGCTTGGCTCCTAGTCGCCAACGTCGGTTGCCTCGGGTGGCCTTGCCGAGGTGCCCCCAGCCGGTGATGCACTGCCAACCCGAGCTTCCTTTGGCTTGCTTCTTTGGGCTGCGACAAGGAGGATGACGATGAAGAGTTGGCTCCGCAGTCGTCGTTGGCCTCATCCAATGGTGTTTTTTCTGGCTCGGTTTGTGGCACCACTTGATGTGCGACAAGTTGAGGACCGTCCTCTATGCTGCTGATGGTGCTCTTGGAGACGACGATGATTGGGTACAAGTGGGTCAGGGCGGCCACCCCAGCCGCAAGTCATCGTCTTTGCTTCGGAAGAAGGCCTCGAGCGTTGTCTCGTCTTCAAGCGTTCGGCTAGGGGGAGATTCTTTTGGTGCCTCGAGTGTGACCACCAGGTCACCACATTCCATGAGCCCTTCAAAAGTTTCTGGACCGAAGGTAACTGCTTGATCATCTTAACATTGGGTGACTCCTAAATCCAATTGTTTTCATAGGAATAACTAGTGTACTTCTGAAGTGCTAACTACAAATTTGACATTATTTAATTAACTTATAGCCATATTGTCTTTTATGTTATCATTGAACTGTGGGTGCCTATGTTACATTATTGTTCATCTGCACAACACTTAAGTACACCTCTTTTCAGCATGAACCACACACAAGGTGGAAAATGACAACAAACAAACTACAAAGTAGACTTGACTTAGAGATGGTGCCAAATGAGCAGTTTGGCACATTTTGGGGAGTAAATACAATTCTATTTGGTCAGTCGGTAATTGTCTCTGAGAAATCACTGCTGATCTTGCTATTAACCATAAATCTAACTCAGCTATCGTACCTTAGGAAATATACGTAGTACTATTCTATTTCTATCTTTTGTTGATGAGTTGTCCTGCAAGTGTTTGCATGGGAGAGGTTTGAAATAGTTGTATGTGACAGAAAGTAGATGGCTGATCTTTTTTTCGATAAAGGAGCAGCGCCCCAGCCTCTGCATCAATAGATGCACACGGCTTTCTTTATTAAAACTCAAGTATCAGTTCATCATAAACCATCCTCACTTATTACAATCACTGAGAATCTAAATTCGAAACAGAAATAGCCAGGCAACATAAGGCTAATAGAAAGGCTATGCATTTGCTATTCTATTAAGATGTCGCCACCCAAGTAGCTCCGGAAATAGAAGTCCTGAGCAACCCGTAGCATCCGGTTGTATCCAATAACCATAGCCTCCCGCTGCTCCATAGGGAGGAGTAACGCCCATTGCTGAATTGAATGAGCAGCTCGCCGGATAACCTGCAAAAAATTAGTCCCACTTTGTTTGTTAAAGATCATATCATTTCTAGTGCTCCAAATAGCCCAACATAGAGCCGAAACACCTATCCGATTTTTTTGTTTATCCCCTTTCCTCACTCCATTAAGCCATCTACCAAACATATTAGTAGTATTAGCTGGCGGAGGAATATTGTAAGTAAGATACATCATACGCCATATAATCTGTGCAAACGGGCAATGAACAAATAAATGATTCACGGTTTCCATGGAATCACAAAAACAACATTTTTGACAACTGATACGTCCAATTTGCATCACTATTTTATATCATAATTTGCTGTTATTCATTGATATATTTCATATTGGGACACAATACTTATGTTATTTCATCTATTTTGCATGTTTCATGATTATTTGGAGATTGAGCACCGGAGCCGGGATTCCGCTGGAAAAAGCACCGTCGAGATGCAATATTTCGGAAGATCAACTCGTGGAAGGGAGTTTTACCAAAAATCCTATTTTTCCGGATGACGAAGGAAGCCGGAAGGGGAGTCGAGTGGACCCAAGGTGGGCCCACACCATAGGGCGGCGCGGCCCATGGCATGGCCGCGCCACCATGTGGTGTGGGGCCCCTCGGCCTCTTTCGCCTCCTTTTCTTCGCGAAACCCTTCGTCCCGAAGACCTAAGCCACGGAGGAATCCTCACGAAGGGTTACAGCCCGCCTCGCGGGGCGGAGAACACCGAGAGAGAAAAGAGCTCTCCGGCGGGCGAGAATCCGCCGGGGAAATTCCCTCCCGGAGGGGGAAATCGACGCCATCGTCACCGCCATCGAGCTGGACATCATCTCCATCACCATCATCATCATCTCCACCATCATCACCGCCATCTCCACCGCTGGACATCGTCACCGCTGTAGCAATTTGGGTTTGATCTTGATTGTTTGATAGGGGAAACTCTCCCGATACTCGATTTCTACTTGTTGTTGATGCTATTGAGTGAAACCATTGAACCAAGGTTTATGTTCAGATTGTTATTCATCATCATATCACCTCTGATCATGTTCCATATGATGTCTCGTGAGTAGTTCGTTTAGTTCTTGAGGACATGGGTGAAGTCTAAATGTTAGTAGTGAACTATGGTTGAGTAATATTCAATGTTATGATATTTAAGTTGTGGTGTTATTCTTCTAGTGGTGTCGTGTGAACGTCGACTACACAACACTTCACCATTTATGGGCCTAGGGGAATGCATCTTGTACTCGTTTGCCAATTGCGGGGTTGCCGGAGTGACATAAACCTAAACCCCCGTTGGTATATCGATGCAGGAGGGATCGCAGGATCTCAGAGTTTAAGGCTGGTGGTTAGATTTATCTTAATTACTTTCTTGTAGTTGCGGATGCTTGCAAGGGGTATAATCACAAGTATGTATTAGTCCTAGGAAGGGCGGTACATTAGCATAGGTTCACCCACACAACACTTATCAAAACAATGAAGATTAATCAACTGTATGTAGCGAAAGCACTAGACTAAAATCCCGTGTGTCCTCGAGAACGTTTGGTCATTATAAGTAAACAAACCGGCTTGTCCTTTGTGCTAAAAAGGATTGGGCCACTCGCTGCAATTATTTCTCTCGCGTTTTACTTACTCGTACTTTATTCATCTGTTACATCAAAACCCCCTGAATAATACTTGTCTGTGAGCATTTACAGTGAATCCTTCATCGAAACTGTTTGTCAACACCTTCTGCTCCTCGTTGGGATCGACATTCTTACTTATCGAAGATACTACGATACACCCCCTACACTTGTGGGTCATCAAGACTATTTTCTGGCGCCGTTGCCGGGGAGTGAAGCGCTATTGGTAAGCGGAATTGGTAAGGAAAACCTTTACTGTTTGTGCTGATTTTATTTCTGCCTGTCTGCTATAAGTCATTATGGAGAGATCTTCTCTTCAATTTCTATTTGGGAAATCTACTACTACCGCAACGGTAGTGGATGAGGCGCCAGGTGAGGAAGTAATACCATATAAAATACCTACGAAAATTATTGAACATGTTATGGATAACCGCTATGAAGGGGATGGAACAGTCCATCCTGGTGATCATTTACTGTTTTTGCATGAATTATGCGGGTTATTCAAATGTGCATGTATTTCTATGAATGAAGTTAGGAAGAAACTATTCTCTATATCGCTGTCTGATAAAGCGGCGCATTGGTATAAATTGCTGAAGAATGGTGATTCTCTTGATTGGGAGGACATTGTGCCTTTATTTTATTCCAAATTTTATCCTCCAAGTGAAATTCATAAAGATCGGAACCGCATATATAATTTCTGGCCTCATGATGGAGAGAGTATTGCCCAAGCTTGGGGGAGATTGAAGTCTTTAATGCTCAAATGCCCCATTCATGAGCTTTCTGGTAATGTTATTATTGATAATTTCTATGCAAGACTTTCTTTTCAAGACAAGACCTTGCTGGATACTTCTTGTTCTGGATCCACGCAATAAAGAAGAGTTTAAAAGGGACCTTCTTGATCGGATCCAAGAAAATACTGAAGGTTGGGAGAACGACAAAGATAGAGAATCAGGTATAATTTATGATTATAAATGCATTGAAGCTTTTATGGATACTGATACATTTCGTAATATGGGTGCTACATATGGTCTTGATTCTCAAGTTGCTACGAACCTTTATAAAGCTTTTGCCTCTCATTATGAATTGCCTAAGAAGAATTTTGATAAGTATCATGAACCGTATAAAGATAAAATTGATTCATCTATTAATAAGTGTGTTGTAGTTGAAACTGCCGATCGTGTTATTCCCGAAGCTTATATTGAAAAAACTCCTTTTCCTCGCTAAAATGAGGGAGTACTCGTTATAAATAGTGCGGTTCATAAAAGTGAAAAGAAACCTATAGAACCTCGAAGAACAAATAAAAGTTGAACTCTGCTTGTTGCAATAGTTAAAGATCTTGTGACTCGAAAATGTAGAGGATGGTCATATTATTTTCCGTGAAGATGCTTCTAATATTGTTTCACATCCTAATAAACCCAAACAAGCTAGTGTTCCTATGATATCCGTTAGAATTGGTGATCATTGCTATTATGGTTTATGTGATATTGGTGCAAGTGTTAGTGCTATACCTTATGAGCTTTACACGGAGATTATGCACGAAATTGATTCTTGTGAACTTGAAGATATTGATGTGGTTATTCAGCTGGCTAATAGAGAAACTATTTCTCCAATTGGTATTGTTCGAGATGTGGAAGTTCTATGTGGTAAGATTAAATATCCCGCCGACTTTTTGGTACTTGGTTCTCGTCGCTAGCGATTATTGTCCTATCATTTTTGGTAGACCTTTTCTAAATACTTGTGGATCTATTATAGATTGCAAGAAAGAGAAAATTTTGACTAAATTTGTCTGGTGAATCTTATGAGTTTAACTTCTCTAAATTTACTAAAACTCCTTATAAAGCCGATTTGCCTAGTAATGATTTTAAAATGGAGCAAAGTGCGCATCTATTGTTCTTGTTCCTAATAATCCTTTGCAGCAACATTTGGAGGATAGCAAGAGTGAAGTTTTTAGGAAAGAAAGAGATGAGCTTGAGGAGATTTTTCTTCGCCAACCTATTCTCAAGCATGATTTACTGGTGGAAGACTTGGGTACAACACCGCCACCAAAGGAAGATCCTGTTTTTGATTTAAAGCCTTTGCCTGATAATCTTAAATATGCTCATACTGATGACAAGAAAATATATCCTGTTATTATTAGTTCTAAGCTTACAGAGTTTGAAGAAGAAAGATTATTGAAAATATTGAAGAAACACCGAGGTGCTATTGGCTATACTCTTGATGACTTGAAGGGGATTTCTCCCTCTATTTGCTAACATGCCATTAATATGGAAGATGATGCGAAGCCTGTTGTTGAACCTCAGCGTCGTCTAATTCCCAAGATGAAGGATGTGGTAAGAAATGAGGTATTACGACTTCTTGAAGCTGGTATTATATATCCTATTGCCGATAGTAGATGGGTTAGTCCTGTGCATTGCGTTCCTAAGAAAGGAGGAATAACTCGTTGTGCCTAATGATAATGATGAGCTCATACCTCAAAGAGTAGTTGTAGGGTATAGAATGTGCATTGATTATCGAAAAGTTAATAAAGTTACTAAGAAAGATCATTACCCTTTACCATTTATTGATCAAATGCTAGAAAGGTTATCTAAAAATACTCATTTTTGCTTTCTTGATGGTTATTCGGGTTTTCGCAAATTGTCGTTAAAGCTAAAGATCAAGAGAAAACCACTTTTACTTGTCCCTATGGAACTTATGCTTATAGGCGTATGCCTTTTGGTTTATGTAATGCTCCTGCTACTTTTCAAAGATGCATGTCTGCTATTTTTCATGGCTTTTGTGAGAGTATTGTGGAAGTATTCATGGATGATTTTTGTGTCTACGGGAATTCTTTTGATAGTTGATTGCGAAACCTTGATAAAGTTTTGCAGAGATGTGAAGAAACTAACCTTGTTCTTAATTGGGAGAAATGCCACTTTATGGTTAATGAAGGAATTGTATTGGGACATAAAATTTCCGAGAGAGGTATTGAAGTTGATAGAGCTAAAGTTGAAGCTATTGAGAAGATGCCCTATCCAAGGGATGTTAAAGGTATTCGTAGTGTTCTTGGACATGCTTGGGTTTTATAGGAGATTTATTAAAGATTTCTCCAAGATTTCAAAGCCTCTTACTAATCTTCTTCAAAAAGATGTACCTTTTGTTTTTGATGATGATTGTAAGGAAGCTTTTGAAACTCTAAAGAAAGCCTTAACAACTGCTCCTATAGTTGAACCTCCTGATTGGAATTTACCATTTGAAATTATGTGTGATGCTAGTGATTTTGCTGTAGGCGCTGTTCTTGGACAGCGGGTAGATAAAAAATTAAATGTTATTCATTATGCTAGTAAAACTCTTGATGCTGCTCAAAGAAATTATGCTACTACCGAAAAAGAATTGTTAGCCGTAGTCTTTGCTTGTGATAAATTTAGATCTTATATTGTTGATTCAAAAGTTACAATTCATACCGATCATGCCTGCAATTAGATACCTTATGACAAAGAAAGATGCTAAGCCGAGGCTTATTAGATGGGTACTTCTTTTGCAAGAATTTGATTTACATATTGTAGATAGGAAAGGTGCCGATAATCCCGTTGTCGATAATTTGTCTAGATTGGAAAATATTGCTTATGATCTTGTTCCTGTTAATGATAGTTTTCCAAATGAACAATTGGCTGTAATAAAGGTGAGCTCGCGAGACAGTCCTTGGTATGCTGATTATGCTAACTTTATTGTTTCCAAGTACTTGCCCCCAACCTTTTCAGCTCAGCAGAGGAGGAAATTCTTTTATGACTTGAGGCATTATTTCTGGGATGACCCACACTTATATAAAGAAGGAGTGGATGGTATTCTGCGAAGGTGTGTTCCCGAATATGAACAACAAGAGATATTGAGTAAATGTCATGGCGGTGCTTATGGAGGACATCACGCCGGAGATAGAACCGCGCAAAAGGTTCTACAATCAGGTTTTTATTGGCCAACTCTCTTCAAAGATGCAAGGAAGTTTATTTTATCTTGTGATGAATGTCAAAGGGTTGGTAATATCTCCGGACGCAATGAAATGCCTATGAATTATACTCTTGTTATTGAACCGTTTGATTGTTGGGGATTTGACTTCATGGGACCTTTTCCCTCTTCAAAAGGTAACACTCATATACTTGTTGCTGTTGATTATGTTACTAAATGGGTGGAAGCCATACCTACAAAAAGTGCCGATGGTGAGACCTCTTTAAAAATGCTTTTAGATATTATTTTTCCTAGATTTGGAGTACCTAGATATATTATGACCGATGGAGGTTCTCATTTTATTCATGGAGGTTTTAGAAAAACTCTTGCTAAGTATGGTATTAATCATAGAATTGCTTCCGCTTATCACCCTCAAAGTAGTGGTCAAGTAGAACTATCAAATAGAGAAATTAAATCTATCTTGCAGTAAGACCGTTAATAAATCTAGAAAGAATTGGGCTAGTAAATTGAAAGAAGCACTATGGGCTTATAGAACTGCTTATAAAAACCCCATGGGAATGTCACCTTATAAAATGGTTTACGGAAAAGCTTGTCATTTACCCTTAGAACTAGAACACAAAGCTTATCGGGCTGTTAGAGAATTAAATAAAGATCCTAAACTTGCCGGTAATAAGAGGTTGCTACAATTAAGTTCTCTAGATGAATGGAGAAGTGAAGCTTATGAAAATGCTAAACTCTTTAAAGAAAAAGTTAAAAAATGGCATGATAGAAGGATCATCAAAAGAGAGTTTAATATTGGGGATAAAGTCCTATTGTATCGGTCTCGTCTCGGATTCTTTGCGGGGAAATTACTCTCGAAATGGGAAGGACCATATGTTGTTGAGGAGGTGTATCGTTCAGGAGCAATTAAAATTAGCTCTCTCCAAGGCAATGCTACGCAAGTGGTGAATGGACAAAGACTCAAGCATTATATCTCGGGTGATTCTTATAATGTTGATGTTGATATTATTCAAGTGGAAACACCGGAGGCTTTCATCAAAGGACAAATTGACAGTCCGCCGTAACTCGACTTTGAATAGGTAACAGATCGGTAATGAAAAGTTCGCGATTTACTTTCCGAACAATATTTTTGCTGTTTTTGGAAAATATGAAAAATTACGAGATCGAAACGGAGTGGAAAAGACGCACGAGGGCGTGCCACCACAGGCCGGCGCGGGCCCCAGCCTGGCCGCGCCGACCTATGGTGGCACCGCCTCGTCGCCCTTTTCCGACTCTGGTTCGACCTGGTACTTTCCGTTTGTTCTGAAATTTTTTATTATAAAATTCCCCGGACCCCTGGAGGTCCGTATATCGATTTCTCGACGTGTTTTGTTTCGAGCTGTTTCTGCCAGGATCTATTTTCAATCTAGGAGCACCATGGCCTCCGACAACAAGGGCAAGGGGCCTTCGAAGGAAGAAGTGAAAGGGGTGTCGTCAAAACAAGAGCAACAAGCTGTGGGGAGTAAGCAAGTCTTGGTGGGATCTGTTGATACTCGACGTTCTTTCTCTCATAACTTGCTTTGACCCTTCCCCGCCGCTCTTGGCCTCGACTCTTTCCCTGTGCTGGAAGAAGCTCTACGGACTACCGATGAGTTTTGTGGTCAATACCGGGCTCTAAGAAGAGAAGTGGAGATACTCAGGGAGGAGAATCACCGACTCCGTAGAATGTTGGGATACTACTTGATGCCCGCCACAGGTTCGCCATCGCCGACTTCAGATAACAATGAATCTCTTCGAGACTTAGTGCAGATTTGCCAAGCTGAGAAGCTGAAGCTGAAGGAGATCTGTAAGAAGCGCATGAGGGATTCATCACCACTATCGCCAAAGGAGTAATCCATCATCAGTATTGGCATCCCCTTGGTTTGTTCCAAGCTTGGGGGAGTGCCACGGTATCACATTATCACTACCTTTTACTTTTTACTATCAATTAGTGTCATATCATGAGTAGGGAAGTTATCGTATAAGATGGGTTGCAGTGTGGAAGTATCTCTCCTTTAGTTTGTCTATGTATCCCTTGGTGTGAGTTATCGTTATGGAATATTAATGAGCTGAGAAGTCTTATCATTTACATATTGCACACCTTATTTTAGTTTGCAATTTCTACTATATGATTGATCTTGATTTTAGTATTGGTATCACTTTGGGAGCATTAAGTAAATCTATTTGGCTTTGGCAAACTTAGCAATGGTCAATAGCAACAACACTTTGAGTTTAAGAAGAATAGATGAAACAAATGTAGAAGATGTTATTATCTTTCTTATCGATCCTTAGCTTAGTATTCTAAAGTTAAAACTGTTTGTGCTTACAAGTAAGATGCATGATTGTTTCTATCACATGTATATTTGTTTGTTTCCCTCAACTCCTATGCTTGCTATTTAACCTTGCTAGCCAAAGACCTGTACTGAGAGGGAATACTTCTCGTGCATCCAAACTTGAACCTAAACCTATGCCATTTGTGTCCACCATATCTACCTACTGCATGGTATTGTCTGCCATTCCAAGTAAATACTTCATGTGCTACCTTTAAACAATTCAAAATTTATTACTTCTTATTTGTGTCAATGTTTTATAGCTCATGAGGAAGTATGTGGTGTTTTATCTTTCAGTCTTGTTAGGCAGCCTCCACTAATGGACTAGTGGCTTCATCCACTTATCCTATAATTTTGCAATAAGAGCCGGCAACGGGGTTCCCAGCCCCAATTAATCAACTTTCATTAATAATTCTCTTCACATGTTTTGCCCCGATTCATCGGTAAGCAACTTAATTTTGCAATAGACACTCCTCCATGGTATGAGATTGTTGGAAGGCACCCGAGGATTCGGTTAGCCATGGCTTGTGTAAGCAAAGGTTGGGGGAGTGTCATCCTTAAATAAACTAAAGTACATGTGTAAACAAAAGAGAAGAGGGATGATCTACCTTGTCGGTAGAGGTAACGTCCTTCATGGGAGCCACTCTTTGGAGGTCTCGTTTGGCAAGGGGGTTAGAGTACCCGCTACCAGTCGTTGACAACAACAAACACCTCTCAAAACTTTACTTTTATTCTCTTTATATGATTTCAAAACTGAAAAAGCTCTAGCACATGATTTAATCCTCGCTCCCTCTGCGAAGGGCCTATCTTTTACTTTATGTTGAGTCAGTAAACCTATTTCCCTCCATCTCAAGCAAGCATTTGAGTTGTTGTGATCAAACTATTATATTGTGATTTGCTTCATCATGTCTTTACTCTTTCTTGTTTAGTACAAGTTTTACCCTGAATGAATATAGCGTTGAAAGTCATCAATAATTAATATGATTGAGTATGCAAGTTTACCATAAGTTTTAATATGAGAGCGCTCGCTCAATAGATGAATATAATCTATTAAATGTTCTCCGACCAAGAACAAAGTTTGCCATCACCAATTATGATTCCTTATGCACCTTTATTTGTGATTACCTTATACTTGTTTCAAGTTGAGTTATATGAGGAAGTTGTTTACTATAATGTCTTGTGTGAATGAATATGATGCTTCTTGTCCGTATTTTGTTTATCGACTCTTCACTCCATAAACATGCGGTCCCGTTTACCGAGTTCGGCTTCGCTTGGGGACAAGCGAAGTCTAAGCTTGGGGGAGTTGATACGTCCAATTTGCATCACTATTTTATATCATAATTTGTTGTTATTCATTGATATATTTCATATTGGGACACAATACTTATGTTATTTCATCTATTTTGCATGTTTCATGATTATTTGGAGATTGAGCACCGGAGCAAGGATTCTGCTGGAAAAAGCACCGTCAGGATGCAATATTTCGGAAGATCAACTGTGGAAGGGAGTTTTACCAAAAATCCTATTTTTCCAGATGACGAAGGAAGCCGAAGGGGAGTCAGGTGGACCCAAGGTGGGCCCACACCATAGGGCGGCGCGGCCCATGGCTCCGGCCGCGCCACCATGTGGTGTGGGGCCCCTCGGCCTCTTTCGCCTCCTTTTCTTCGCGAAACCCTTCGTCCCGAAGACCTAAGCCACAGAGGAATCCTCACGAAGGGTTACAGCCGCCTCTGCGGGGCGGAGAACACCAGAGAGAAAAGAGCTCTCCGGCGGGCATGAATCCGCCGGGGAAATTCCCTCCCGGAGGGGGAAATCGACGCCATCGTCACCGCCATCGAGCTGGACATCATCTCCATCACCATCATCATCATCTCCACCATCATCACCGCCATCTCCACCGCTGGACATCGTCACCGCCGTAGCAATTTGGGTTTGATCTTGATTGTTTGATAGGGGAAACTCTCCCGATACTGATTTCTACTTGTTGTTGATGCTATTGAGTGAAACCATTGAACCAAGGTTTATGTTCAGATTGTTATTCATCATCATATCACCTCTCGATCATGTTCCATATGATGTCTTGTGAGTAGTTCGTTTAGTTCTTGAGGACATGGGTGAAGTCTAAATGTTAGCAGTGAACTATGGTTGAGTAATATTCAATGTTATGATATTTAAGTTGTGGTGTTATTCTTCTAGTGGTGTCGTGTGAACGTCGACTACACGACACTTCACCATTTATGGGCCTAGGGGAATGCATCTTGTACTCGTTTGCCAATTGCGGGGTTGCCGGAGTGACGAAACCTAAACCCCGTTGGTATATCGATGCAGGAGGGATCGCAGGATCTCGCAGTTTAAGGCTGTGGTTAGATTTATCTTAATTACTTTCTTGTAGTTGCGGATGCTTGCAAGGGGTATAATCACAAGTATGTATTAGTCCTAGGAAGGGCGGTACATTAGCATAGGTTCACCCACACAACACTTATCAAAACAATGAAGATTAATCAACCGTATGTAGCGAAAGCACTAGACTAAAATCCCGTGTGTCCTCGAGAACGTTTGGTCATTATAAGTAAACAAACCGTCTTGTCCTTTGTGCTAAAAAGGATTGGGCCACTCGCTGCAATTATTTCTCTCGCGTTTTACTTACTCGTACTTTATTCATCTGTTACATCAAAACCCCCTGAATACTTGTCTGTGAGCATTTACAGTGAATCCTTCATCGAAACTGTTTGTCAACACCTTCTGCTCCTCGTTGGGATCGACATTCTTACTTATCGAAGATACTACGATACACCCCCTACACTTGTGGGTCATCAACAACCATTCCACTTCCGTTTTGCTAAATTATCCTTAGTCAAAAGTACTTTATTATTAAGGAACCACATAAAGATTTTTATCTTCAAAGGGATCTTCAACTTCCATAAATACTTACGAAGGTAACAGTGTGCCCATTCATCATATCAACATACATAGACTTAACTGTAAACATACCAGATTCATTGAGTTTTCAAACAAACTTATCCGATTCAGATGTCAAATTGATTGTAATTAATCTTTGGCATAAATGTATCCACTGCAGCCACTTATTATCATTCAAGCCTCTTCTAAATGTAATATTAATAGGTTGCGTAGCAAGCACGGTCGACACTAACACATTCTTATGCATAATAATATTGTACAACGCCGGATATTGGTGGGATAATGGCGTATCACCCAACCACACACATCTTCCCAGAACCTCACAGAATTTCCATCCCCTACTTTAAAACAACCTCTCTTAAAGAAATCCGCTTTGACATGCATAAGACCCTTCCAGAAGGGTGAGTCTGTTGGTTTAACCTCAACTTGAGCTAAAGTTTTGTTTTTAATATACTTGTTATATAAGAGTTGTTGCCACATACCCTCCTCTGTAAGGATTTTAAACAACCATTTACTCAACAAACATCTATTCTTTAATTCCAACACCTCAATCCCTAATCCCCCTTGATCTTTTGGTCTACACAGAATACTCCATTTAGATAACCTATACTTCTTCTTATGCTCATCAGATTGCTAGAAAAAATTAGATCGATAAAAATCCAGCCTCTTCCTCACCCCAATTGGGATTTCCAAGAAGGATAGCATAAACATTGACAGACTTGTAAGAACTGAATTAATTAGAACCAATCTATCCCCGTACGATAACATTTTACTACGCCAACATCCTAATTTAGATGCAAACCGATTTTCAATGGGATTCCATTCAGCGTTCCGCAAAGTTCTATAATGTACTGGAATTTCCAAGTATTTAAGGGGTAGAGTTCCTGACTCACATCCAAAAATGTGTTTATATTGATCCTCCATATCTTTTGCCTTACCAAATGTAAAGATTTCACTCTTGTGGAAATTAATTTTCGGACTCGATAATTGTTCAAAAATGCATAGAATCAATTTCATATTAACGGCCTTAGCAACATCATGTTCCAAAAACAAAATTGTGTCATCAGCATATTGTAAAATGGAAATTCCTCCGTCAATAAGGTGCGGTAACAAACTTCCCACTTTACCTACCTCCTTCACTCTATCAATAAGAATCGCTAACATATCAGCGACAATATTAAAAAGTATTGGGGATAAAGGATCTCCCTGTCTTAAGCCTTTCCTCGTTAGAAAATTATGCCCAATCACATCATTCACTCTTATACCAACACTCCCACCTTGTACAAATTGCTTTATCCTATCACACCAAATTGGATCAAAGCCCTTCATACGAAGAACTTGTTGCAGAAAGGGCCATTTAACCTTATCATACGCCTTTTCAAAATCAATTTTAAAAATAACCCCATCTAGTTTCTTTCTATGCAGTTCATGTATAGTCTCATGAAGTACCACAACGCCTTCTAAAATGTGTCGTCCAGGAACAAAAGCCGTCTGAGAAGGTTTGATAGCTTTTTGAGCTACTTCCGAAATACGATTAGTAGCAACTTTAGTGAAAATTTTAAAGCTCACATTAAGTAAGCAAATTGGTCTATATTGTTGAATCTGAGTTGCATTTTCCTTTTTTGGTAATAATGTAATCACCCCAAAGTTCAATTTATAAAGCGGTAATTCCCCTTTCTGAAAGCTCTCAAATAAAGCCATCAGATCAAACTTAATAACCCCCCAAAAATGTTGATAAAACTCCGCAGGGAAACCATCGGATCCCGGGGCTTTATTATGTTCCATTTGAAAAATAGCATCATGAACCTCCTCCATAGAGAATTTTTTAATTAACACTTGATTCTCCTCCGCAGACAATTGCGGAATATCTTGAACTATGCTTTCATCTAGCACAACCGAACTAGGTTCAGGATTACCAAAGAGTTTTTTATAGTATTCCGAAATATAAACCCTTAAATTATCATCACCCACAATAGTTCCCTCATCTTGTTCCAGGTTGATAAATTTTCTTTTTCCCGTGTTTGCCATTAGCTATAAGGTGAAAATACTTGGTATTATCTCCCCCTTCCTGAATATATTTTACTTTTGCCCTTTGAGCCCATTTGATCTCTTCATCTCGGTGAAGTTTATTTAACTTTTCATTAGCTACCTTTAACTCATTACACTCCCCTTGAGATAGCGGTATCATTTCCGCTTTAATGTCTAACATATCTATAATACTCAATAGTTTCTCCTTCTCCTTCTTATATTTTCCACTCAATTTTTTTGCCCAGCCATGTAAAAAGCGTCGCAAATGTCTTATTTTATTTTGCCAAGTTTGAATTGGACTTTTTCCAATGGGGCCGGCTGCCCATTCCGCAGCAATAAGCTCATCGAACCCCTCTTGTTCGAGCCATGCCAACTCAAAGGAGAACCGCGGTTTTTTACCTAAATGTGCCTGAATCCCCGCATCAATCAAAAGCGGAGTATGATCAGATCCCGAGCGTGTCAAAGCCCGGACAGTTACTAAAGAAAATTTCTGTTCCCATTCCACACTCGCAAGAACCCTGTCCAATTTTTCATAAGTAGGTGTTTGTCTTCTACTAGCCCAAGTAAATTGCCGGCCCGATAACGCAATTTCTCTCAGATTCAAATTTTCAATAATTGCATTAAAAATAAAAGGCCACCGAGGATTAAAGTTATCATTGCTTTTATCCTCTGGTTTCCTCATAATATTAAAATCCCCGGCTAATAACATTGGAATTGTTTCTGATTCACAAGTCCTTACCAATTCTGCAAGGAACTTATATTTATTTTTATCTTGAGCCGCCCCATACACCGGCACTAGAAGCCATTGAAAACCATCTATTTTAGACGTAATGGACAACTTGACACAATAATCTCCACTATCTACTCTATTAACTACCAAAGTAGTTGTATTAATCCCTACCAGAATGCCACCCGACCTCCCATGTGGTGGCAAACAAAACCAAGCAAAAAATTTACCAGCAGCCAACTCCCTTAAAAAATGAACCTCAAAATTAGATCTGCCTGTTTCTAACAAGGCAATAAAATCCAGGTCATACTCCCTAATCGCGGCGGGGGCCTCTCCCCCGGGCGGCGGCTCCCCTTCCTCGCAGCGGCGGCGACGTTCTTCGGTGGGGATTCGGCGGCGGCGTGGTGGCGCGGCCCTCCCCGGCGAGTTCGGCGCCTCGGTGGTGACGAGGGGATCAGCCCCCTCCGGCGGGGCGGCCCTGCAGCGGCGCCGGCAGCCTCGGGTCCGTTGGTGGCCATGGCCATGGGCGGGGCTGCGGGGCTGAAGCGGTTGCTGCAGCGGCGTGGCGGCGCTAGGCTGCTGCTGCCGGCGCCATGGTGGTGTCGCGGTTGCAGGCTAGTTGGCCGAGGCCCCGGCGTCGGATGCGGGATTGGGTCCCCGATCTGGCCGGCGGCTGTTGCCGGTGGTGGGCACAACCCTTGCCACCGTCGATGTTCCTCTTCTCCGGGTGGTGGTGGCTAAAGCCGGCGGCTTTCATCCTCATCCCCTATCTGCTCCAGCTGCATCGGGGTTGCGGTGTATGGCTGGGCGAAAGTCCTGCTCGGCGGTGGCCGATGCTGACCACGGCGACGCCTGCGGGCGCCGTTACCTTGCTGAAGGCGTGGTCGTGGCCTTCACCGTGCCTTCCTTTACCTCTGATGCCAGGGGAAACCCTAGGTCCGGTTCACCGGACCAGGCGGCGGCGGCGCCAAGGTGTCGTTATCTTCTTGAAGACGTCGTCCAGGCCATCGAGGAGGGACCGATGTGGCTTTCGGAGTTTGGGGTTGGTGATGTGCTGCAGGTGGTGGCCGCGGCCCAAGGCTTGCGCTTCCGGGCGCAATGTACGACATGGCAGATGCTCCGTTCGATGTCTTCCCCAAGTCCGTCAAGACCCCGCCTTCTTCTCGCCGACTCCTCTAGGCGCATGAGGGAGGTACGTTGGTCCGGGTTGCCTTGGAGCCGAGATCGAGTCGGTGTTGTCTTGCTTGGTTCGTGACGCGGTCCTAAAGCCTTGTGCTCCTCTTCTCGCCATTCGTGGCAGAATGTTGGGCAAGAAGAGTCGTTTATCATCGGGTGTGTTCAGGGTTTGTTGTTTGCCGCTTGGCGTTGTATCGTGGTGTAGCGTTGTATCGTGGAGTGGAGTTGTACCGGCCGTCTTGGCCTTTCTTCTATGCGATTGATACACCTTCCAGGGTGTATTCTCGAAAAAAAACAAACAAATGTTTTCCCGGGTCTCGAAAACCTTCACTATTCCATGTCATTCCCTTAAGATTTGTCATTGTAATTTTGATGGTTTAAATCTAACACGATTACTCCTCCTAACATTATCTTTATCATAAGTCTTTTTTTTACGAGCCTTTCTCTCCTTAAATTGTAGATGGCTGATTGCATGCCTTAAATTGTGCAGCAGCCACTTTTTTCTCATTGTCAATTGTTCAGTGCAGTTTGGTTACTGTTTTTTTTTCTTTCACATGTTATGATTGTTTTGGTCTAAGAAGCTGGTCTGCGTATTCATCAGTTCCTGAAAGGAGCATTATTGGTGTTAGGAAGCAGCACCTTGCATGAGACTGAATAGTATTTCTGCTGTTAGCCATTTTTATGAAGTTTATGCTGTGAACTTGGCACCACTGTTTTATTTCTACTAGTACATTCTGATTGTGGTATCCTCTACTTGTGTCTGGTACTCTTAGGGTTATAACGGACTTTTTGCGAGAAGGCCAGTAATATAATATGAGACCATTGATCTGTGTACTAGCTGATATCATATCCTAGACTTTGGATTTATAATATGAATACACACCAGCAATACTTTTTTTCGTATGAAACATGTATTTTGTGGTTGCTGATGCCTATTAAGGTGTCATGTGGAATCCCGCCAAAATCCCACGTATGGTTCGTTTTCGCATTTTTAGTACAAATTTGGTCTTAAAATTTACACTAGAAAAGGCAAAATGAACTATAAGTTGGACTTTGGCGGGATCCCACTTGCATTGCCTATAGGTATTTACTGATGTCCTCTTCCTCAAATTTGCAGTAGACAACAAACACACTGAAGGTGTGTCAAATTGGCATCTTGATTTGCACTTGTAGCTTAAAATTAGTTGCATGTTTTCATCTAAAAAATCTGACGATACATGATTATTTTGTATTTCAGGTTGCTAGTGTGTGCATACTCATCTTCCTCTTCACGCTCTTGTATCACTTTCTAATACAGTGCTATTTTACTTAGCAGTGTTCAAATGTTCTGGCTAAAAATATTGAACTAATGTAAGATGAGTTTGTCACAGGTGCCTTTAGCAGTTTGAAGCCGAAGCAGCTTATCACTCGATGATGTGCAGCCTGGAATGCGACTCTTGTCTATTATGTCCATGTGTCTATGGCTCTGGCTACATCTACTGCAGCTGTCTTGCGGAAATCATCTAGTAATATGTTAACTGTGGTCTAGTACTTTATCTGTCTGTCTAATAGTATGTACTTGTCAACTGAAGCCGGAAATGTTTAGGTTAATTTGGTAGTGTTGCCCTTCATAATGGATTGAAATCCATCTCCAGTTTGACTTAGTGCTGACGCCAGATTTTGGTTGCCAATGCCTGGTGTTGACCTCTTATATGTTTTACCTTGTGCCGTGCTTGCCTTTGTTAGAGAAGGACACGAATTCCAGGGAGTCCGGGTTGTGCACGTGTTTATCATTGTTGATCTTGCTATTAATCACACTGGCGTACATGCTTTAATATTTCACCTTTAGTTGAAGAGTTTGTCCTGTATGTGACTGCATGCCTTAAAAAGTAAAAAAATGTGCACTTGCTGCTTTTTTGCATTTTCAGTTGTTCAGTCCATTGTGGTTCTGAATTTTCATAGGTTATGAATGTTGTGGTCTTAATAAGTGCTCCACATATTTGTCACACGCTGAGTCAAGAATCAAGTGAGCTCATGGAGTCATGGGAGATGCAATACTATTTGTGTTGTTAGTTTTTTTTACAATATTTTTGTTGTTGGCGTGATGCTACGGTATATATATCCTTATTTTTCTTGATGTACTGATTTTAGTAGGGTCATATTGGACTTTTAAAGAGATATAAACTAGTAATAATACAATATGAGACCAATTAATTTATGCTCCTTTCATGCCTTTCTTCTTTGTTAACTAGCATGCACATTTAAATTGCATCATTTTTCTCTGGTTGTGTCTGTGCATACTGCTACTACATTTACTTGTCTTATAGCATGAGCTACCTTCAAGCTTTAAACCCACAATAGGCACACTGAGAACTTAGGATAAATCATCTGATATGTCAAATCTGTAACTTGACCACACCGAAGCTTAAAACTAGTTACATATTTCCATCTAAAAAAGCTAATGTTGCTTTAAGATGATTTTGTATTTCAGATAGATTGACTGTTCAGATTTACCTTCTTCATTTGCGCTCTTCGCTTTCTTATTCTGTTTAGTATAGTGTTGTAATGACCGGGCTTAAAATATCAACTGTTCAATGAGTGTGTAGCTAATGCAGCTGATTTAACAACTGTGATGGGTTTGTGCACAGTAGTCTGAAGCAGAAGTAGCTTTGCTGGTGTACTTCAACCTGGAATGCTGGCCTTTGGAGTATGACATGACCATCTATATGGCAAAACCTATACACCGACCAGGTCGGTGGCTACCGGCCACCGCACACCCCCTGGTCGGGTATGGGCCAGGCCCATTTGTGGCTGTTTGGCCTCGTTTTTTCTTTTTTCTATTTTCTGGTTTCTTTTTTCTGTTTTCTTTTCTTTTTTCTGTTTTCAGTTTTGTTTATATTTTTTTTAGATTCGAAAATTTTGGTTTTTAAAAATTGTTCAAATTGAGAAAATGTTTAAATTAAAAATTGTTCAAATTTGATAACTGTTTAAGTTCAAATTTGAAAACTGTTCAAATTTGAAAATTGTTCAAATATGAAAATCGTTCAAATTGAAAAATTGTTCAAATTCGAAATTTTTTCATATTCAAAAAATGTTCAATTTTGAAAATTATTCGAGTTAAAAAATTGTTCAAATTTCGAATTTTGAAAAATATTCAAATCCAAAAACTGTTCAAATTTAAAAACTGTTTTAATTTCAGAAAACTGTTCAAATTTTATGGAAAACTTTTTCTCAAAAAAAGTTTTTAAAAGTGTTAGATTTTAAAAAACGAAAATATAAACAGAAAAGAAAAAACAGAAAAGAAGGAAGAAAAAGGAAAAAAAACTCACCTGATGCAATGGGCCGCGGCCCACTAAATTACTGGATCGTGGGGGGTGTGCGGTGCCTTCCACCCACCGACCAGGTCGGTGGCGAGGAGGTCCCCATCTATATTGGCTGCTGTTGTGAATTGAAGACTGGACCTGTAGAAATTATCTTATGTGCCCACTCTGGCGTTATTTTGAGCTATCTAATATGTACTGAACTCTGAAATGCTTGGATTAGTTCGTCATTGTTCATGTTGGAATTTGTTCATATCACCCCTGCCCTCTTAGATGTTATATGGTTTGTTATGGTCCATCGCAAATATTGCTCGCCCAATACCCATACTCATCTGCATGACGAACAGCCTGAGCCAACTCCTGAGTCTCGGAGTGGAGGAATTCGCTAGGCTGTTTGCAAATTAGCCGTTGTTTCAGTGACCATGTATTGCGAGACAAACGTCGCTCTGTCTCCTGGCGCCATGAGCTATCTGAATACCTTCTTCCCTCGCTGCATCTCAGAGATAGTCCCTCCATGTCTGAAACTTTGCTCGCAGATGGGAAAGCTCAAAATGACTGAAAAAATCATCAGGAGCAAAGGTGATTACCGAACTAGTTACATTGTACCATCATTATTAGCTTATTACTTGGCAAGAAACCAGTCTGTGACGGTCTTGTTTTGGATTACAAGCATATAAACAAACACAGAGCCGTTAACGCTTCTTGGTTCCTTGCACGGTGTCACATTTTTTACAATGAAGAAAGGAGAGCCACATGATCCTTTGGCTCTTGGGGAGGTGGAGCGCTGGAATTGGGGGCGCTCGCTGGCTACGGTGGTTGTAGGAAACCCTAGGAATCATTTTGTATTTCTCGTTCTTTTTAAGATTTCTATAAATTCTAGATAATCATTTTATCCCTTTTTTTAGTTTCCACATGTAACTTGATTTTCGATTAATGAAATATGTGGTTGCTCTCAAGAAATTTTTTTCTTATGTAACAATACCTAAAAAAACTGCTTCCCCATTTGATCCTGTAGAAAAGACTTTCCCTATTTGACACTTAGTCAAAATTTCTTGCTTATTCCCTAATATGACATCGCCGTCCACCCCGTTAGAGCATCTCCACTCGTTTGCCCTCCCCACGCTGAAATCCGGGGAAATTTACGTTCGGATTGGACGTAAATTTGGCGTGGGGAGGACTAGTTTCCCAGGCGCGATATCAGGCGAAGACGCCGATCTAAATTTGAAAAACGGAAACTTGACAAAATACGGCAAAAAACGATTGAATTTAGACTAACTTTAATGATATTTACTATATAGAGGACGAAGTTCATACATAGGGGCCGAATTCGACTATATTTCGAATTCGGCTATATCCCAGGGGAATACAACTCTAAATATTAAAACACGGCGCTCTACATGCCAAAATGGCGGTAGAACACCGTGTAGTCGCCGTCGCGGCCGGCGCCATCATCGTCGGAGCCGTCGTCGTCGAACTGCGGCGGCGCCGACGCCGCCTGGCTGCTGCCTTGGCCGGCGTCTCCCCACCGGCCACTGGTGCGAGACGGAGACGGCGATGGCTTGTACCAGTCGTCGTCGGACTCCTCGAGGTCGATGACGGGGACGGCGACGCCGGATGGAGGAGTCGCAGGCCGGCGGTAGCGAGCGACGTCCTCGAGGATCCTCGCCTGCCTCTCCGCCTCCTCCTTCTCCCAATGCTCCCGCCTGGTCGAGGGGCATGGCGTTCTCGGCGGGGACGAGGTCCTGGAGGGACCTCGCCATGACGGCCTCGAGGATGGCGGCGTCCTCGGCGCTTTCGGCCTCCTCCACCTTCACCTTCGCCGGCTTGCACTTCCGCTCGCAGGAGGTGTCGGGTTCGCGCTTGGGGCAGAGCCGTCCTTGTGCCCTCGAGGGCTCGCGGATGACGATCCCGCCGCTGCCGCGCGCGCGGGTGCTCGGCGGGGAAGACGGTTACTTTTTCACCGGCGCCCAAGATGGCGCCGACCTGGAGATCGACCTCGACGCCGAACCGGACGACGACGAACTGGCAGCCATGTGCCGTGGCTGCCGACCGCTACCCGGCGGCGGGCGGCCGATGCCCTCGACAGCGGGGGCATCGTCATAAGGGGGAAGTTGCCGCCCTCGATGTGCTCGAGGACGGCCTGGAGCGTCCGGCCCGGCACGCTCCACCACCGCTTGCGTCCGGCGGTGTTGTTGCGCGGAGGCGAAGGCGGCGGGCCGTCGTACGCGGCGAGCTCCTGCTCCAACCGGCGAAGGAAGTAGGAGTTCCACGCCGTCAGGTTGTCGGGGTGGTAGCGTGGCTCGGCGCGGTCCTGGTTCGACAATGTTAGTCGGACCTCCTCGATGGCGGCTTCGAGGGCGCGTCCCTGGGGCGGCGGCGGGATTGGCACGCCGCCCGCACTTAGCCGCCACCCGCCGCCGGGAGGCCTCGTGTCCGACGGGCAGGGGTACCCCGCCTGGTGGAGGAGGTGCCCATCCCACGCGTGGAGCGACCGGCGGGGGAAGCCGTTGTTGGCCGCGCCGTCTTCGTCGTTGAACGTCATGGATCTCGTCGAGGGTCGAGGGAAGGAAGAGGAAGAGGAAGGGTGGTGCGACGCGTCGCGGCGAGCGGGGTATTTAGGCGGGGCTGGAGCCGGCGATTTAATGCCGCGTGGATGCTATGCGTCCGCGGCGAGCTGACCGGCGGCAGCCTTTGCTGCGCGCGGAAGACGATGCATCTGTCGCTGATCGGCCGGGTCCATCTCTCGCGCGGAAGCCGAAGCGAAAGCGCGGGAGAGAAATCTTGGCGTTTCGCGCGCTTTCGCTTCGTCTGGAGTCCCCGAGCGCGCCTTGGGGAACCGGGGATGGCGTGGGCTCGCCAGATGTATTTAGGCGCAAATCCGGAGAAAAACGAGAAATCGGGAGCGCGACTGGGCCGAAATTCGCCGTCCAGATGTACGGCGCTGGGGCCAAGTCGGGGAGACGAGTGGGATGCTCTTACACTGCCGTCAGTTTTTCTTTTCACGGACAAAAATACCCCTCCCTTAGTCATTAGGCGACGCTCGGATACGGAGAAGCGCCGCACAGCTCACTAATCCGTGCGGCGGAAAAAACACCTGTCTCTTAAAGGGCCACGCGCTATGATTGTACTGCATGTTCTTTATCCCCTCGTGTACAGCTCTCAACCACTCATTCTCTCTCTCCAAAACAAACCACGGAAGCATCGCGCAGGAAGGTTCGAGGAGGTCGCTGGCTCGCCGCCGCCGGGAGAGTCCGCCCCCGCCGGATTGGCTTCAAGGCCGCCGCCGCCATCGGATTGGCTCCAAGGCCGCTGCCGCCGGGAACACGCCGGGGGAGGTCGCCGCCGTCGGGCTGGCTTCAAGGCCGCCGCCACCGTCGGGCACGCGCCAGGGGAGGCCTCCGCCATCGCGCTGCCATCGAGGGAGGCCGCCGCCGCCGGGAACGCTCCGGCGCTGGCCTCCGCCGTCGACTACGGGCCGGGGGAGGCCGCCGCAGCCGGGAACGCTCCGGGGGAGGCCGCTGCCGCCGGGCACGAGCCGGGGGAGGCCGCCGCTGTGCACTCCTCGAGGGAGACCGCCGCTGTGCACGCGGTAGTGAGGCTGTTCCCGAAACGAGCTTGTGGAGGTTGACGACGAGCAAGCAGCGGGGATGTCGTCGAGCACGCCACGTTGCCGTGGATGGGGACATGGTGCTCAGTAATTGTTTGCTCATTTTAATCTGGCAATTGTGCCTAATTAATCTTGATGTTTGATTTTTGGTGTTCCTTTTGGTTCTGCTTAGTCGACTATTTATCTGGCAGCCGTAAGTAATTAATATGGCTAGCATGGCTAATTAATCTGGTAATTATTTTTGTCAAAGAACCTGATAATTGTTTAGGTAAAAATTCTGGATAATGAATCTGGCAATGGTGGATAGTTATTCTGGTAATTGCGGTTTTGCCAAGAACACTTTGCTAGTACTTGATATTTGTGGCTAATTTATCTGGTAATTGTTAGAGATAATCTGGTAGTTGCTTTTTATAAACATCATGTTTATTTGCGTAGGCAGTGATGTTCAGCAAGTGACCATAATCAAAGACCCGGAAGCAAAAAACTGAACCTATGTAATACTTAGTACTAATTTTGCCTGATCTGCCACGGGGGTGGGGTTTTTTTGGTGTTCCTTTTGGCGAGTAGGCATAATTAATCAGGCAATTAACATGAACCTAATTAATATGGCAATTACTAACATTATACACCGATTTGTGATCAGGAACTTGATCTTGTTAAAAACATGTGGCCCAGAATTTTCTAGCTCGCTGCTTCTCCTGACAACTGATAGACTGCGCATATAATTTTATCACTAAATAACTGGATGCATGGGCTGACATGGGCTGACACATTGGAATCTCTCCTGCGTGGAAGGCCGCCGCACGGAAAGACTTTTATGCGGCGCCGCCGCGTAGCAACGTTCAAGAAAGATCTAACCCGTTTACTGTCGTCCCTGTCTGTCCCCGGCTCGAGCCGCCGGCGGCGGCTCATAGATAGAAGCAGCGGCGAGACGCGATAGTTATGTGAGACTAGGGGGTGGCTGTGGTGGGCGGCCAGGTTGGATTCAAGGGTATGGATGGCGAGCCCAGCGTGCCGGCGGAGGGCTGGCAAGGCGCGGCGGCGCCGTCGTCGTGGTCGGCGACGAGGGGCTCGGCCGGTGCACCCTCGTGACAGCGCTCCAGCACTGCCTCCTCCGCCAGCGTCGTCGCGGAACCTTGGGTGGAGGGTGGAGCTGCGTCGACATCACCATCTCCGCGAGCGCGAGTGACTGCAACGAGCGTCGCCTCCTCCTCCATTATATAAACATATAATGGTATGTTTATATGATCGTTCCAGATAAGTTTGTATGATTAGTTTTTTGTGATTTGTTTCTGTGGTTTCCTTTTCGATCTGAATTCATTTCCAATTTTTTTAATGAATACTGAACGAATCTTCCGATTTGCTCCTATACGAAATTACTTTTGTTTGTATCTGTTGGATCTTGCATGTATCAAGTTTCTTCAAAGATCTTCTAAAAAAAAGTTTCTTCAAAGATTATCGCTAGGATCTTTGTATGAATATTTCTGTGGTGGATCTTCACCTCTATGATCTGGGACGGTAAGGGAATGAATGAAAATGAAAAAATATTTGATACCTTCGTAAATACTCAGCTAATTGTGCATTTCCATAAAAAAATAATACTACAAGAGAAAATACCCGCAATGTTGTGAAGGAGAAACTACGTGCTGTACCTGAAACTATATCTGGTGAATGTGAACATGGATGACATGTGTGAACCTGGATGCTTATGACACTAGTAGATGTTGTTGTGCGGTCTATTCTCCATATACGTACGAACTGTGTGCGGGAATATGGGGTGGGGAGATTTCGCCCAACTTTTGAGCCTTTTGAACTAAACTCTGAGGAGGAATTTTTCCAGTTAACATATGTAAGTCGGTTCTATGACCAAATGTACAGGTCTTATTTGGTCGTTTAGCCGTGAACAAATATGTCACAGTATTCTTGCTTGTTTTTACAAAAAAAAGGTCACATAGTGCACCAGGGGTAAATGCGTCTTTTCATATCGCTGTTTAACACCGGCAGTGCTCGAAAAATGAACTAGAGTGTCATATTAGGTAACAAATTCTGGCAAGGTGTCAAATAGTGCAGAAAAACATTTCCAGGGTCAAATAGGGAAGCAGATTTTTAGGTAGTCTAAAATAAGGAATTATCTGAAAACCCCAAATCCTCTCTCCATTCCCCATTCCCCATTCCCAGATCCAATAGCCGACCGAGGGGTGAGGGCGACATGAGCCACCGCCGCGGCCGACGACTCTCGTCGGCATCGCCGGAATTGGCGAATCCACTGGATGATGATGACCTCCTCCACGAGATCATGTTGCGCCTCCCGCCGCAGCCGCCTTACCTCTTACGTGCGTCCATCGTCTCCAAGCGCTGGCGCCGCCTCGCCACCGACCGCAAGTTCCTTCGCCGCTTCCGCATCCACCACCGGAAGCCTCCCCTCCTTGGTGATTTCTCGTACCAACACGGAAAATTGTCCTTCAGATCCTACCTTGATCCGCCCTACCACATCCCTTCCGAGCGTTTCACCCTGCGACCCAGCGGCAGCGAGCAATGGACGTGCCTCGACTGCCGCCACGGATTCCTACTCTTTGATGACTGGATATCGAGTCAGGTAATTGTGTGGAACCCCATCACTGATGACCTCCACATCGTTCCCTATCCACTGCAGTTCCACGAATCTAGGATTGTGCTAATCCAGAGTGGGGCGGTGCTCTGTGCTGCTGCCGACCAGGGCCATGTGCATGGCGCCTGCCACTCGAGCCCTTTCAAAGTGGTCGCGCTGAGCAGCTACCCGCACAAAGATGAAGCCGTCAATGAAATTATCACCTTCGCAAGCGTTTACTCTTCAGCTGTTGGCATATGGAGTGATCTCGTATCAACAACACTTCCGTGGAGCGCTATAAAGTTTCCAATTCGCAGCACACTTGTCGGTAACACCCTTCACTGGCTGCTTGCGATGAATACCACTGGTATACTTGAGTTTGATTTGGATGCACAGAGGCTCGCTGTGACCAATACGCCTCTTTGTGCTCCTCCTTCCGATCACAATGTTGGGATCATCCAGTCAGAGGATGGCGGTGTTGGCTTAGCTGCATTGTCTGGCCCTCGTTACCACCCCTGTTTGCAAATGTGGGACAGGAAGGTCGATTCTCATGGAGTTATCACATGGGTCACTACAAGAAAAGTTCTGATAGACAACGTCTCAAAATCGTCCGCTAAGGGGTATTTTTCGTCGCCTATGGGCATAACCCGACGATATGGGTTCTGTTGTGG
>NC_061513.1:68830926-68941442 GCF_022539505.1 Lolium rigidum | reverse complement strand
TAGTGGGTGCTGCGGAAGACTCTTGAACTGCAGAAGATTCTTGGATTGGAGTCTAGGATTGAGAATGAAAAATTAACTATGCTGCACTATCTGGATGATGTTCATGCCATCTTTTTGCTGGTGCAGTCCTCTGTCTACATGGTTCAGCTTGAATCTATGCAGTCTAAGGAACTTGTCAAAAGCACCCATAGTTACATCTATGTGCCTTTCACAAGTTTCTGGGCCGAAGGTAACTGCTTGCGCATCTTAACATTGCAGGACTCCTAAATCAAATTTTTTTTCATAGGAATAACGTGTGTACTTCTGAAGTGTTAACTACAAACTTAACATTTCTTATTAACTTATAGCCATATTTTCTTTTATGTTTTTATGCTTTCATTGAATTTTGCGTGTGTATGTTACTACAATGGTAGTGTATTATTGTACAATGGTAGTGTATGCTACAGGATTGCAATCATCAGCTAAGGCTTTGGCGATTTCTGGAGGAAAATCCCTTAACCAAACTGCAGTTTTCTTCTGAACCGTACCAACTCTAGCTTGTTCATGGCTTACCATGTTAGCATCCCTACTGATCTTACCTAGTCTTTTTGAGCTGATCTTAGCTAGTCTAGTACCCTTTTCCCTAAACAACTCACGAATTACACTGATGCGGAACACATAATCAGTTCCGATTATGAAATCTGATGGGGACCAATGCAGAGCAAGTTGCATCCCTTCCTCGATCACCACCAGTTCAGCTTCTGTCACGTCTCGACACTGCTTCAGTTCTCGACAAGCTGCGTAAATAACCTGTCCTTCATGGTCACGTAGTACCATCCCTGTACCAGCTCCGTGGGGAGAGAAAGTGCCATCAACATTCAGATTTGCAGGCATCATCCATTTCTTTCTGAATTTCTGTCATCCATCCTCATGATCACACTGCCTAGTGCCTACTGTCTTTGTTTTCAGATGTTATGATTGTTGTGGTTTTAGAAGGTGGTGTGCATATTTGCTGGTTGCTGAAAGGAGCATTAGTAGGCGTCAGGAAACAGTAGCTTACAGGAGATGGAGTAACATTTCTGTTGTTAGCCATTTTTATGAAGTTTCTGTTGTTAGATGGGCGCTGCTATTTTATTTCTACGAGTTCTGATTGTGGTATCCTCTACGCGTGTCCAACTGTAGAGTGTAGGGTTATATGGGACTATTTATAAGATAAACCGGTAATGTAATATGAGGCCAGTGATCTGTGTACTAGCTGATGTCACATCCTAGAACTAGGATTTTACATATCAATGTACACCAACTTTATTATTTTGCGTATGAACATGAAATTTATGGTTGCTGATGCCTTGTATATAAAATCATTATGCCTGTAAACACTAGGATTTTACATATCAATGTACACCAGCAATATTATTTCGTATGAAACATGAATTTTGTGGTTGCTGATGCCTATGGATATAAAATCATAATGCCTATAGATACAAGAAAAGTCCACTGCTGTCCTCTTCTTGTACATGTGCATACTCCAATGGTACTGATTTTATAGCATGAACAAGCACACTGAAGGCGTGTCAAATTGGCAACTTGATTTGCACATTGAAGCTTAAAACTACTTTCATGTTTTCATCTAAGTAATCTGATGATGCATGATTATTTTGTTTTTCAGGGAAGCAGGTTGCTAGTGTGTTCCCCCCGAGAAAAAGAAAAGGAAAAGGTTGGTAGTGTGTTCATACTGATTTTCCTGTTTTATCACTTTCTTATACTATTTTTACCTAGTATAGTGTTCATATGTTCTGGCTAAATTTATTCAGCCACATGTTCCTTTAGTGTGAAGTTAATACTGCTGAGTTAAGTAATGTAAGATGGGTTTGTGCATAGGTGTCTTTAGCAGTCTGAAGAAAGCAGCTTATTACTGGATGATGTGCAGCCTGGGATGCGACTGAAGTCTGATTATGTCTAAGTCTTACATCTACTGCAGCTGTCTTGTGGAAATAATCAGATATGTTAAACTGTGGTGTGTACTTCATCTGTCTGTGTAATGGAGTCGTATGTACTTGTCAACTGAAGTCTGAAATATTTAGGTTAATCGGGCAGTGTTGGCCTTGATAATCGATTGTAATCCGCCGCCAGTTTGACTTAGTGCTGACGCCAAATTATGTGTGCTAATTGCCTGCTGTTGAGCACCTCCGATATGTTCACTTACTAATAATGTTGTGCTGACCCTTGTTATGGGCGTTGTTACCCAGTGGGTGTGGCAACGGGTGAATTTCTGACAGCCCCGATTTTTCGTGTAGCTGTCTGAACGGAGGGGGAGAGAGGAGGGGCAGCCGCCTGTCTCGGATTGCAAAGGGGTCACCTCCTGTTGCATGCAGGGTACAAGAAATTTCTGATGTTGCCTTTATTTTCCATTTACGGTGTCATGTTTGAAGCCTTCCTCGTGTCTTCCTGATGCAGCAAGCTGGAGCCCAGTGTTCCTCTTCTTTGTCTGAAGGAGGCAAAAGCTTTGTGTGCTATATTGACATAGCACGCTCGTAATCCCTGTCAAAATTCCATCTGGATCTCCTGATTCGTCTTAGTTCTAGCAAATTTGCGTGCCCATGAATAGATCTCCTGGGCATTCTCCAAAACCAATACAAGTCCTTGTGGTGAATGAAATGGTCGAGAGGACTGTGCCGTTAGCTCTGCAAACTCGTCGAGTGCTTGATCAGTGACGACCTGTCCATCCTGGATGATTCCCAGGTATAACAAACGAAAGCCTCTGTTTCTCTCGCTATCGGCTTCTCTCTGCGCTTGGCTTTGACCCTGTTCCTCGAGCGACAGAGGGAAACACCAGTGGCATGGATGGCCAGCGTCTTCCTTCACGCCTTCAGGCGACGAGGCGTGGCAGTAGGTCGCGGCAACACCAACAGCACACCCATATATCCCCACAACCAAACCTAACAGTTAGATCCGAACAACAACATAAAGGACCACAAAACGACACAAACGAACACTCCAAACACAACACTTCAACACTGCGCCGACAAAGACAGGTCATGATACCAGGGTCACCCATCAATCAACCTCGGTTCGAGTGTAGACAACAACCACGGTGGCGAAAAAATCACAAACCTCTCTAGCGATGACAACTCCGGGAACCGTTGCACCAATAGAAACCGCATGCCTGCCCGACTCAGGCGAGAGAGATTCAAGCATCAACAAGGCCACTCTTCTCAAAACTAAGGTCATGCGTGAGCATTCAAGCCAAGATCATGTCTATTACCACAAGGAGAGAAACAACTGTACAAATGTTCTTCCTCAACCACATACGACATCTGCTCAACGGAGCCAAGTGGAAGCAAAGATTGCACGGTGGCGAGCTCCTGCCCACCAAAAGAACAAGCCTCCATCCGCTCCAAAGAATCATCAACGGGTGTCAACAATAACTTGAGACTTGCCACCTCTTCATGAAGGGGGTGAGACGCCTCCTCGACGCGGTCATCCACAAATTGATCGAGCGCTATGCGCAGCAAGGAAAACTGGCATTGGACGTGAGACTTTAAACTGGAATTGACATTGAACTCCTCGCAACACCTTGGGGAGGGCCTTGGCTGCGAAGTTGTAGGCGATGACGAGCGGCGCACAACCTTAGATCAACTCCGGGATGCCGAGGGACGACTAGTCTGAGCAAACGGAGAGCGACTCCGCTAGCAAGGAGCACGTGCATCCGGAGAACGAGCGGCATGAAAGCGCGCACGGCAGGAACGCTCCCGATTACCAGGATGACGACATCGGATGCATCTGAAGGGCTCACGACATGTGCTGACGTGGTGGTCACGCTCAAGGCACCGAAAACATCTCCCACTAGCCCAACGCCTGAAGGCGAGACTAAGCTCAAGGCCTTTCTTACGAAGCAAAGACAACAGCCTGCGGTCAGGGCGGCCGCCCAGACCGCGGGCCCGAACCCAACCTTCCTCGTCACCAAGAGCGTCAGCAGCAGTAGAGAGGCCGCCGCATGGCTGCGGTGGCACCTCCTCCTCATCAGCGGTGCCACAAAATAAGCCGGAAACAACTACTTTGTTGCAGGCCAACAACGACTGCAGAGCCAACTCTTATCATCGTCATCACTGTCGAAGCCCAAAGAAGTAACCCAAAGCAAGCTCGGGGCCGGCAGTCCATCACTGGCATGAAGGGGCACCTCGACAGGGCCACCTGAGGCAACCAGTGGTAGCGACAAGGGACCAGGAAGCCTGTCGGGAGGGCAATGAACGGTTGGAGGAGCAGTCGCCATCATGGACCTATGGCGGTGACGAACCTATGGCGGTGACGAGGACAGGGCGAGCCCATGCCATTGGGGAGCGGCTCCAGAGTTGTTGGCCCCAGATCAGAGGAGATGCCGACGAGGGGCTCGGATGCAGCGGACGACGGGGCGAAGCTATCGTCTCCGAGCTCTTTGTCAAACTGTTTTGGATTATTACATGCATAGAAACAAACACAGAGCATGTTCATGCTTCCTGGTCCGATCCTTGCACGTTGTCACATTTTTACTATGAAGAAAGGAGAGCCACATAACCCTTTGGTTCTTGCGGAAGGAGGATCGTTGGTCCTCTTTTTTTTTTTGCGAAACACAATATAAACGTAGACGCCCACATATATACATATACTCATCCATATGAAGGCACTTACGCACATCCTATCCATATGAGCATATTTTGAAAGACTGTGACCTTCCCTATTTCACACTTAGGCAAAATTTCTTGCCTATTCCCTAATATGACATCGCCGTCCACCCCATTACACTGCCGACCCGCCGTCAGTTTTTATTTTCATGGACAAAAATACCCCTCCCTTAGTGATTACGCAACGCTAAAAAAAAGATCTAACCCGTTTACTGTCGTCCATGTCTGTCCCCGACTCGAGCCGCCGCCGGCGGCGCATAGAAGCAGCGGCGAGACGCGATAGCTATGTGAGACTAGCGGGTGGCTGTGGAGGGCGGCCAGGTTGGATTCAAGGCTATGGATGGCCAGCCCAGCGTGCCGGCGGAGGGCTGGCAAGGCGCGGCGGCGCAGTCGTCGTGGTCGGCGACAAGGGGCTCGGCCGGTGCACCCTCGAGCCAGCGCTCCAGCGCTGCCTCCTCCGCCAGCGTCGTCGCGGGATCCTTGGGTGGAGCTGCGTCGACATCACCATCTCCGTGAGCGCGAGCGCCTGCAACGAGCGTCGCCTGCTCCTCCAATTATGCCCACGTTCCAGATAAGTTTGTATGATTAGTTTTTTTTGTTATTTGCTTATGTGGTTTCCTTTTCGATCTGAATTCATACAATTACGTCCATGTTCCAAAAAAAAAATTAATTAATGCTGAACGAATCTTCCGATTTGCTCCTATGTGAAATTACTTTTGCTTTTATCTGTTGGATCTTTATATCCATTTGTTTATTAGAATTCCTTCTAATGACTTATGCATTCTGCTATCATTTCCAACTGGAGGATCCTTTAATCCAATTAAAGGAGGATTATAAATGGATAGATATCTTCGATTTCCACTGGAGATTGGGAATCGATGGACTTTCATTAGGATCTATTTTATTGACAGGACTTATCACTACTTTAGCTACTTTAGCAGCTTGGCCAGTTACCCGGAATTCGCGATTATTCTGCATGTATCAAGTTTCTTCAAAGATTATCGCTAGGATCTTTGTATGAATTTATTCATGTATGAATATTTCTGTGGTGGCTCTTCACCTCTATGATCTGGGACGGTAAGGGAATGAATGAAAATGAAAAAAATATTTGATACCTTCGTAAATACTCAGCTAATTGTGCATTTCCATAAAAAAATAATACTACAAGAGAAATACCCGCAATGTTGTGAAGGAGAAACTACGTGTTGTACCTGAAACTATATGTGGTGAATGTGAACATGGATGACATGTGTGAACCTGGATGCTTATGACACTTGTAAATGTTGTGCGGTCTATTCTCTATATACGTATGAACTGTGTGCGGGAATATGGTGTGGGGAGATTTTGCCCCACTTTTGAGCCTTTTGAATTAAAATCTTAGGAGGAATTTTTTCAGTTATCATATGTAAGGCGGTTCTGTGACCAAATGTACGGGTTTTATTTGGTTGTTTAACCGTGAACAAATATGTAACAGTATTCTTGCTTGTCTTTACAAAGAAAATTTGGTCACATAGTGCACCAAGGGCAAATGTGTCTTTTCATGTCGCTGTTTAGCACCGTCAGTACTCGAAAAATGAACTAGAGTGTCATATTATTAGGTAACAAGTTCTGGCCAGGTGTCAAACAGTGAAGAAACATTTCCGGGGTCAAATAGGGAAGCAGATTTTTAGGTTGTGTAAAATAAGGAATTATCTGAAAACCTAAAATCCTCTCTCCATTCCCCATTCCCAGATCCAATAGCCCACCGAGGGGTGAGGGCGACATGAGCCACCGCCGCCGCCACCAACTCTCGTCGTCGTTGCCAGAACTGGCGCATCCGCTGGATGTCGATGACCTCCTCCACGAGATCATGTTGCGCCTCCCGCCGCAGCCGCCTTACCTCTTACGTGCGTCCATCGTCTCCAAGCGCTGGCGCCGCCTCGCCACGGACCACAAGTTCCTTCGCCGCTTCAGCATCCACCACCGGAAGCCTCCCCTCCTTGGTGATTTCTCGTACCAACGCGGAAAATTCTCCTTCAGATCCTACCTTGATCCGCCCTACCGCATCTCTCCCAAGCGCTTCGCCCTGCGACCCAGCGGCAGTGAGCAATGGACGTGCCTCGACTGCCGCCACGGATTCCTACTCTTTGATGACTGGATATCGAGTCAGGTAATTGTGTGGGACCCCATCACTGATGACCTCCACATCGTTCCCTATCCACTGCAGTCCCAAGAATCTAGGATTGTACTTGGGGCGGTGCTCTGTGCTGCTGCCGACAAGGGCCATGTTCATGGCGCCTGCCACTCGAGCCCTTTCAAAGTGGTCGTGCTGAGCAGAGCCGTCAATGAAATTATCACCTTCGCAAGCGTTTACTCTTCAGACACTGTTGGCATATGGAGTGATCTCGTATCAACAACACTTCCGTGGAGCGCTATAATGTTTCCATTTCGCAGCACACTTGTCGGTAACACCCTTCACTGGCTGCTTGCGATGAATACCACTGGTATACTTGAGTTTGATTTGGATGCACAGAGGTTCGCTGTGACCAAGACGCCTCTTTGTGCTCCTCCTTGCGATCACAGTGTTGGGATCATCCAGTCAGAGGATGGCGGTGTTGGCTTCGCTGCATTGTCTGGCCCTCGCTACCGCCGCTGTTTGCAAATGTGGGACAGGAAGGTTGATCCTCATGGAGTTATCACATGGGTGTTGCGGGAGACTCTTGAACTGCAGAAGATTCTTGGATTGGAGTCTAGGATTGAGAATAAAAAAATATCTATACTGTACTATCTGAATGATGTTCATGCCATCTTTTTGCGGGTGCAGTCATCTGTCTACATGGTTCAACTTGAATCTATGCAGTCTAAGGAACTTGTCAAAAGCTTCCATAGTTGCATCTATCTGCCTTTCACAAGTTTCTGGGCCGAAGGTAACTGCTTGCACATCTTTATATTGCACGACTCCTAAATCAAATTGTTTTTCATAGGAATAACGCGTGTACTTCTGAAGTGTTAACTTCAAACTTAATTTTTTTTATTAACTTATAGCCATATTGTCTTTTAAGTTTTTATGTTATCATTGAACTGTGGGTGCCTATGTTACTAAACTGCAGTTTTCTTATGAACCCTACCAACTCTAGCTAGTTCATGGCTTACCATGTTAGCATCCCTACTGATCTTAGCTAGTCTAGTACCTTTTCCCTAAACAACTCACGAAGAACGCATAAATAGACGTATTATGTGTGCTCTCTTTTGTTGGCTCAATTGCCTCCGGGCAATCAGCTTCGATTATGAAGTCTGATGGGGACCAATGCAGAGCAAGTTGCATTCCTTCCTCGATCACCACCAGTTCAGCTTCTGTCGCGTCTCGACACTGCTTCAGTTCTCGACAAGCTGCGTAAATAACCTGTCCTTCATGGTCACGTAGTACCATCCCTGTACCAGCTCCGTGGGGAGAGAAAGTGCCATCAACATTCAGTTTTGCAGTGCCTTCTCCTGGCATCATCCATTTCTTTCTGACTTTCTGTCATCCATCATCATGATCACACTGCCTAGTGCCTACTGTCTTTGTTTTCAGATGTTATGATTATTGTGGTCTTAGAGGTGGTGTGCATATTCGTCAGTTGCTGAAAGGAGCATTAATTAGTCGGCGTCAGGAAACAGTAGCTTACAGGAGATGGAATAACATTTCTGTTGTTAGCCATTTTTATGAAGTTTCTGTTGTTAGATTGGCACTGCTATTTTATTTCTACGAGTTCTGATTGTGGTATCCTCTATGTGTGTCCTACTGTAGGGTGTAGGGTTATATCGGACTATTTATAAGATAAACCAGTAATATAATATGAGGCCAGTGATCTGTGTACTAGCTGATGTCACATCCTAAACTAGGATTTTACGTATCAATGTACACCAACTTTATTATTTTCCGCATGAACATGGATTTTGTGGTTGCTGATGCCTTGTATATAAAATCATTATGCCTATAAACACTAGGATTTTACGTGTCAATGTACACCAGCAATATTATTTTTCGTATGAAACATGAATTTTGTGGTTGCTGATGCCTATGGATATAAAATCATAATGCCTATAGATACAAGAAAACTCCACTGCTGTCCTATTCTTGTACATGTGCATACTCCAATGGTACTGATTTTATGGCATGAGCAGTAGAAAACAAACACACTGAAGGTGTGTCAAATTGGCAACTTGATTTGCACATTGAAGCTTAAAACTAATTTCATGTTCTCATCTAAGTAATCTGACGGTGCATGATTGTTTTGTTTTTCAGGCAAGCAGGTTTCTAGAGCTAGAGCGTTCCCTCCGCAAAAAAGAAAAGGAAAAGGTTTGTAGTGTGTTCATACTGATCTTCCTGGTTTAGGACTTTCTTATACTATTTTACCTAGTAGTGTTCAGATGTTCTGGCTAAATATATTGAGCCACAAGTTCCTTTACTGCGAAGTTAATACTGCAGAATTAAGTAATGTAAGATGGGTTTTTGCACAGGTGTTTTTAGCAGTTCGAAGCAGAAGCAGCTTATCACTGGATGAGGTGCAGCCTGGGATGCGACTGAAGTCTGATTATGTGTATGTCTATGGCTACATCTACTGCAGCTGTCTTGCGGAAATCATCAAATATGTTAAACTGTGTTGTAGTACTTTATGTGTCTGTCTGTCTAATGGAGTAGTATGTACTTGTCAACTGAAGTCTGAAATATTTGGGTTAAATAAGGCAGTGTTGGCCTTGATAATTGATTGTAATCCACCGCCAGTTTGACTTAATGCTGACGCCAAATTATGGATGCCAATTGCCTGGTGCTGAGTACCTCTAATATGTTTTACTTGGTAATGCCGTGCTGGGCGTTGTTAGCTAGCGGGTGAATTTCTGACAGCCCCGATTTTCCGTGTAGATGTCGGAATGGAGGGGAAGAAGAGGAGGGGCAGCTGCTGCTCGTGTCGGATTGAGATAGCATGCTCGTAATCCCTGTCGAAACTATATCTGCATCTCCTGATTTGTCTTAGTCCTCGCATTCTTCCCAATGGCGTATCATTTGGATTAACAACCCTACATTTCATTTTGAAATTTGGGACACTAACATGCAGAAAATTGTGAGAGGCAGTGCTGGCAACCTCATTGTCTGATAAAAACTAGGTCTGGAGTATATCAAACCATACGGATACAGTTGACACAATGGAGAAAATCGGCTCAAAAAAAATGGAGAAAATATAGGTCACGTCGGAGAAGAACAGCCCCTTCACACTTTACCCTTTGGCTCCTGAAAAAACCCACCTTTCAAAGAAAAAAAATAGAAACCCGCAGTCTCCAGTAGTCCAGTCCAGTCCCCAACCCAGTAGAAGTCCGCAATGGCCAGCAGCAGTAGCCGCCGCCCCCGACCCTCCTCGCCGTCGCCGGTATCGGCGCATCCGCTGGAAGACGACGACCTCCTCCACGAGATCATGCTCCGCCTCCCGCCGCACCCGCCCTATCTCCTGCGCGCATCCATCGTCTCCAAGCACTGGCGACGCCTCGCCACCGACCCCAAGTTTCTATGCTGAAGGTAACTGCTTTCTCGTCTGCTCGTTTTAACATTCCAGGACTCCTAAATCCAATTATTTTTCATAGGAATAACCAGTGTACTTCTGAACTGTTAACTATCAACTGAACTTTTTTATGAACTTATAGTCTTGTTGTCTTTTATGTCTGTATGTTATCATTGAACTGCGGGTGTCTATGTTACTACCATTGTAGTGTATTATTGTTCACCTGCACACAATTAAATACCCAGCACAAGCCACATACATGGTGGAAATTGGCAACAAACAAAGTACAAAGTATACTTGAGTTGGAGACTATGGCAAACAAGCAATTTAGTTGGGCAGATTTGGGGAGTAATACAGTTCTATTTGGTCGGTCGGTACTTATTTGAGTTTTTTTTAATCCCTGCTGATCTTGGTATTAACCGTAAATCTACAATATCTATCGTACCTTATAAAATAAGTAGTATAAGTAGTACTATTCTATTTCTATCTGTTTGTTGAGGAGTTGTCATGCAAGTGCTTGAATGTGGGAGGGTTTGAAATAAATATATGTGACAGAAAGTAGATGGCCGATTGCATGCCTTCAGTTGTCTTGTAGCCATTTTTTTTTCTCACTTTCAGTTATTCAGTCCAGCATGGTGTGACTGATTTTTCCACATGTTATGATTGCTGTGGTCTTGGAAGGTCGTCTGCGTATTCATCAGTTACTGAAAGGATCATTTGTATGCGTCAGGAAATAGTAAGCTTGCAGGAGATGGAATGCCATTTCTGGTGTTAACCATTTTTATGAAATTTCTGTTGTTAGCTAGGCTCTGCTGTTTCTCTACTTGTGTCTAATGTAGTAGGGTTATATCAGACTATGTACGAGATAAACAGTAATATAATATGAGATCATTGATTTGTATACTAGCTCATCCCACATCGTAGAACTAGGATTTACATATCAATACGCACCAGGTATATATTTTTAATGAAGATGATTTTTGTGGTTGCTGCTGCCTTTTAGATATAAAATCATGATGCCTATAGATAAAACAAAATTTTATTGATGCCCTCTTCTTGTACATGTACATCAATTGTGCTGATCGGATACCATGAGCTGCCTTAGATTTGAAGTAGACAACAGACGCACTAAAAACTTATGTTTAAGCACCTGGTGTGTCACATTGGCAACTTGACTGCAGGTTGAATATAATTGGCAACTGGGTAGAAGCATCTGGTGTATCTACGGAACTACCACTGTAATTACAGTTGATCATCTTTGTACAACTACTACATTACATTTTATTTTCAGCATGAGCCACATAAGAAGTGAAAATTGATAACAAACAATCTATGAAGTAGACTTGAACTGGAGTTCTCGTATGTCAAATGGGAACTTTATTGGCACATTTGAATGATGAAATATAGTTGTGTTTATCCCATCAATAATTGTTTTTGTAAGATAGTGTTTATCATTGTTGATCTTGCTATTAATCACACTGGTATACATGTTTCACTATTTCATCTTTTGTTGAAAAGTTTGTCTTGCATGTGACTGCATGCCTTAAACTGTACACTTGCCATTTTTTTGAATTTTCAGTTGTTCAGTCGAATGTGGTTCTGAATTTTCACGTGTTATGTATGTTGTGGTCTGGATAAGTGGTCCACGTATATGTCAGATCCTGAGTCAAGAATCATCGCACGAGAGATAGAATTATATTTGTGTTAGCTTTTTTACAATATTTTTGTTGTTAGGGATGCCCCGATATATATGCATTATTTTCCTTGGTGCTGATTTCTGTAGGGTCATATTGGACTATTTAAGAGATTAACTACTAATACTATTTTTTTTGTGGGTATTTGTCAGTTGCTAAAAGGAGCATTAGTAGGTGTCAGGAAACAGTAGCTTACAGGAAATAGAAGCCATTTTTATAAAGATTTTGTTGTTAGCTGAGAGTTGTGATTGTGGTATCCTCTACTTGTGTCCCATATTGGTTATATCGGACTATTTACAAGATAAACCGGTAATATAATATGAGACCATTGATCTGTGTACTAGGTGATGTCACGTCGTAGAACTAGGATTTACATATCAATACACACCAGCAATATTATTTTTCGTATGAACCTGAATTTTGTCGTTGCTTATGCCTATAGATATAAAATAATACCCTAATGCCTATAGATACCATAAAAGTTTATTGCTGTCCTCATCTTGTATGTGTGCATAATTCAGTGAACTGATTTTACCGCTTGAGCTGCCTCAAATTTGAAGTAGAAAACAAACACACAGAATGTGTCAAATTGGCAACTTGATTCGCACTTTGAAGCTTAAAACTAGTTGCATGTTTTCATCTGTACAGTCGGCTGGTACAGGATTATTTTTATTTCAGGTTGCTAGTGTGCTCATTACTGATCTTCCTCTTTTATCACTTTCTAATACTATTTTACCTGTACTAGTGTTCAAATGTTCTGGCTAAAAATAATAAGCCACAAGTTCCTTTAGTGTGAAGTTAATACTGCTGAATTAACTAATGTAAGATGGGTTTGTGCACAGGTGTCTTTAGCAGTTCGAGGCAGAAGCAGCTTATCTCTGAATGATGTGCAGCCTGGAATGCGACTCTTGTCGATTATCTCTATGTCCGTGTCTACATCTACTGCAGCTATGTTCGGAATCATCTAGTAATATGTTAACTGTGGTGGAGCGCATCATCTATCTAATAGTATGTACCTGTAAACTGAAGTCTGAAATGTTTTGGGTTATTTCGGCAGTGCCGGCCTTGATAATCGAGGTGATTTTAGAAGGTGGTGTGCATATTTGTTGGTTGCTGAAAGGAGCATTAGTAGGCGTCAGGAAACAGTAGCTTACAGGAGATGGAGTAACATTTCTGTTGTTAGCCATTTTTATGAAGTTTCTGTTGTTAGATGGGCGCTGCTATTTTATTTCTACGAGTTCTGATTGTGGTATCCTCTACGCGTGTCCAACTGTAGAGTGTAGGGTTATATGGGACTAGTTATAAGATAAACCGGTAATGTAATATGAGGCCAGTGATCTGTGTACTAGCTGATGTCACATCCTAGAACTAGGATTTTACATATCAATGTACACCAACTTTATTATTTTGCGTATGAACATGAAATTTGTGGTTGCTGATGCCTTGTATATAAAATCATTATGCCTGTAAACACTAGGATTTTACATATCAATGTACACCAGCAATATTATTTCGTATGAAACATGAATTTTGTGGTTGCTGATGCCTATGGATATAAAATCATAATGCCTATAGATACTAGAAAAGTCCACTGCTGTCCTCTTCTTGTACATGTGCATACTCCAATGGTACTGATTTTATAGCATGAACAAGCACACTGAAGGCGTGTCAAATTGGCAACTTGATTTGCACATTGAAGCTTAAAACTACTTTCATGTTTTCATCTAAGTAATCTGATGATGCATGATTATTTTGTTTTTCAGGGAAGCAGGTTGCTAGTGTGTTCCCCCGAGAAAAAGAAAAGGAAAAGGTTGGTAGTGTGTTCATACTGATTTTCCTGTTTTATCACTTTCTTATACTATTTTTACCTAGTATAGTGTTCATATGTTCTGGCTAAATTTATTCAGCCACATGTTCCTTTAGTGTGAAGTTAATACTGCTGAGTTAAGTAATGTAAGATGGGTTTGTGCATAGGTGTCTTTAGCAGTCTGAAGAAAGCAGCTTATTACTGGATGATGTGCAGCCTGGGATGCGACTGAAGTCTGATTATGTCTATGTCTATGGCTACATCTACTTCAGCTGTCTTGCGGAAATCTTCAAATATGTTAAACAGTGGTGTAGTAGTACTTCATCGATGGAGCATTATGTACTTGTCAACTGAAGCCTGTCTAATGGAGCATTATGTACTTGTCAACTGAAGTCTGAAATATTTGGGTTAATTAGGCTGTGTTGGCCTTTGACAATCGATTGTAATCCATCACCAGTTTGACTTGGTGCTGACGCCAAATTATGGGTGCCAATTGCCTGGTGTTGAGTTGAGTACCTCTGATATGTTTTACTACTTGGTAATGCTGTGCTGGCCCTCGTTCTGGGCGTTGCTAGCTAGCGGTTGACCGTGGCAACAGGTGTATTTCTGACAGATCCGATTTGTTCGTGTAGCGGTCGGTATGGAGGGGAGAACAAGAAGAGGAGGGGCAGCTACTTGTCTCAGACTGCGAAAGGGGTCACCTCTCGTTGCATACAGGGCACAAGAAATTTCCGATGTTGCCTCGATTTTCCATTTACAGTGTCATGGTTGATGCTTTCCTCGTGTCATTCCTGATGCAGCAAGCTGGAGGCCAGTCTTCCTTTTTTTTTTGTTCGAAGGAGGCAAAAGCTTTGTCTGCTAGATTGACATAGCATGCTCGTAATCCCTGTCGAGATTCCACCTGGATCTCCTGATTCGTCTTAGTTCTAGCAAACTCACGTGCCCATTAATCACCTCCAGGTCTTGGGCGCTGTCCAGCTTGATCAGTGAACATTTTTGCTAACTCGTCGTCGAGTGCTTGATCAGTATAACAAACGAAAGCCTCTGCTTCTTTCGCTATCGGCTTTGACCCTCTTGCTCGAGCGACGGAGGGAACACCAGTGGCATGGATGCCCAGCGTCTCGCCGTCTTCCTTCGAGCCTTCAGGCAACTAGGCGCGGCAGCAACGGCTTTGTCTCGCTGGGTTATTTTTTTTTTTTTGAAACAAGGCAAAACTTGCCATTTTCATTGATAAATAAGAAGACGGCCGATTATTAGTGGAAAATGGGGCAAAAATTGGTAAAAATGCACCAATATTATCATAGAACACGATTATATTGGACACAACCCCTGACCGACCTAGCGAAATGCCAACAATCGGCCACACACGCCAACGAGAGACAGCTCCGACTTGGCCGTCGAGTATCACAAGTGAACTATGTTGGGCTTGCGCCGACCGAATCGTCCTCCACACCACCGGTTGCTGGTCATCGTTGTCTCAGGGGCACACCCCACCGCAGCTCCGACTCCACATCAACACATCGAAGCACGAGAAGATCCATCGAACACGCCGGTAACCGACTATCGAAGCCCAAACCGTGACCAAGCTTTGCTTGACGCATCATCGTTGCTAAACTACACGTAGCGCCCCAAGCGAGGCGTCTCAGCGGCCATCCATCCTCTAGCCCCCAAGATGAAGCCAACTCCGAAACAATGCCATCAACAAGGAGAAAGACGCAGAAGCGCCTCCATCGTTCGGTCCCAAGGAAGTCAAAACTCCGAGGTGACGAGAGGAGCTCTGAACAACGCTTCCAAGAAAGTCAACTACACCCACAAGTGTCGCCGTTGCTAGTCTGGACCAAAGCCCGGACAAGGATTTCTCCCGTGGTCCTTCACCTCGAACTACTCGAGTTGCCAGGCGACAAACTGCAACCAAACTTCCTTATCCAATACCGCCACAACACCACCTCCCTGCCACTGCCAAGCCCCAACGGATCCAATATCGATTGATCTGGGCTAGCAGCTGATGCGTGTAGTTGACACGTCCGTTGGGAACCCCAAGAGGAAGGTGTGATGCGCACAGCGGCAAGTTTCCCTCAGTAAGAAACCAAGGTTTAATCGAACCAGTAGGAGTCAAGAAGCACGTTGAAGGTTGATGGCGGCGGGATGTAGTGCGGCGCAACACCGTAGATTCCGGCGCCAACGTGGAACCCGCACAACACAACCAAAGTACTTTGCCCCAACGAAACAGCTGAGGTTGTCAATCTCACCGGCTTGCTGTAACAAAGGATTAACCGTATTGTGTGGAAGATGATTGTTTGCAGAGAAAACAGTAAAAACAAGTATTGCAAGCAGATTTGTATTTCAAGATAAAAGAATGGACCGGGGTCCACAGCTCACTAGAGGTGTCTCTCCCATAAGATAAAAGCATGTTGGGTGAACAAATTACAATCGGGCAATTGACAAATAGAGAGGGCATAACAATGCACATACATGACATGATAAGTATAGTGAGATTTAATTGGGCATTACGACAAAGTACATAGACCGCCATCCAACCGCATCTATGCCTAAAAAGTCCACCTTCAGAGTTATCGTCCGAACCCCTCCAAGCATTAAGTTGCAAAGCAACAGTACAATTGCATTAAGTATGGTGCGTAATGTAATCAACAACTACATCCTCGGACATAGCGCCAATGTTTTATCCCTAGTGGCAACAGCACAACACAACCTTAGAACTTTCTCGTCATCGTCCCAGTGTCAATGCAGCATGAACCCACTATCGAGCATAAATACTCCCTCTTGGAGTTAAAAGCAAAAACTTGGCCAGAGCCTCTACTAGTAACGGAGAGCATGCAAGATCATAAACAACACATATGTAATAACTTGATAATTAACATGACATGGTATTCTCTATCCATCGGATCCCGACAAACACAACATAGAGTATTACAGTTAGATGATCTTGATCATGTTAGGCAGCTCACAAGATCCAACAATGAAGCACAATGAGGAGAAGACAACCATCTAGCTACCGCTATGGACCCATAGTCCAGGGGTGAACTACTCACTCATCACTCCGGAGGCGACCATGGCGGTGTAGAGTCCTCCGGGAGATGAATCCCCTCTCCGGCAGGGTGCCGGAGGAGATCTCCCGTAATCCCCCGAGATGGGATCGGCGGCGGCGGCGTCTCGCAAGGTTTTCCGTATCGTGGTTTTTCGCCTCGGGGTTTCGCGACGGAGGCTTTAAGTAGGCGGAAGGGCAGAGTCGGGGCCCGACGAGGGGCCCACACCATAGGGCGGCGCGGGCCCCTCCTTGGCCGCGCCGCCTTGTGGTGTCGCCACCTCGTGGCCCCACTTCGTATGTTCTTCGGTCTTCCGGAAGCTCCGTGGAAAAATAGGCCCCCGGGTCTTCGTTTCGTCCAATTCCGAGAATATTTCGTTACTAGGATTTCGAAACCAAAAACAGCAGTAAAACAGGAACCGGCACTTCGGCATCTTGTTAATAGGTTAGTTCCGTAAAATGCACGAATATGACATAAAGTGTGCATAAAACATGTAGGTATCATCAATAATATGGCATAGAACATAAGAAATTATCGATACGTCGGAGACGTATCAAGCATCCCCAAGCTTAGTTCTCGCTCGTCCCGAGCAGGTAAAACGATAACAAAGATAATTTCTGAAGTGATATGCCATCATAACCTTGATCATACTATTTGTAAACATATGTAGTGAATGCAGCGATCAAAACAATGGTAATGACATGAGTAAACAAGTGAATCATAAAGCAAAGACTTTTCATGAATAGTACTTCAAGACAAGTATTAATAAGTCTTGCATAAGAGTTAACTCATAAAGCAATAAATCAAAGTAAAGGTATTGAAGCAACACAAAGGAAGATTAAGTTTCAGCGGTTGCTTTCAACTTGTAACATGTATATCTCATGGATAATTGTCAACATAGAGTAATATAACAAGTACAATATGCAAGTATGTAGGAATCAATGCACAGCTACACACAAGTGTTTGCTTCTTGAGGTGGAGAGAGATAGGTGAACCGACTCAACATAAAAGTAAAGAGAATGGTCCTTCAAAGAGGAAAGCATCGATTGCTATATTTGTGCTAGAGCTTTTATTTTGAAAACATGAAACAATTTTGTCAACGGTAGTAATAAAGCATATGAGTTATGTACATTATATCTTACAAGTTGCAAGTCTCATGCATAGTATACTAATAGTGCCCGCACCTTGTCCTAATTAACTTGGACTACCGGATCTTTGCAATGCACATGTTTTGACCAAGTGTCACAATGGGGTACCTCCATGCCGCCTGTACAAAGGTCTAAGGAGAAAGCTCGCATTTTGGATTTCTCGCTTTTGATTATTCTCAACTTAGACATCCATACCGGGACAACATGGACAACAGATAATGGACTCCTCTTTAATGCATAAGCATGTGGCAACAATTATTATTCTCATATGAGATTGAGGATATGTGTCCAAAACCGAAACTTCCACCATGAATCATGGCTTTAGTTAGCGGCCCAAAGTTCTTCTCTAACAATATGCATGCTCCAACCATGAAGGTGGTAGATCTCTCTTGCTTCGTACAAGACGGACATGCATAGCAACTCACATGATATTCAACAAAGAATAGTTGATGGCGTCCCCGTAAGCATGGTTATCGCACAACAAGCAACTTAATAAGAGATAAAGTGCATAAGTACATATTCAATACCACAATAGTTTTTAAGCTATTTGTCCCATGAGCTATATATTGCAAAGGTGAATGATGGAATTTTAAAGGTAGCACTCAAGCAATTTACTTTGGAATGGCGGATAAATACCATGTAGTAGGTAGGTATGGTGGACACAAATGGCATAGTGGTTGGCTCAAGGATTTTGGATGCATGAGAAGTATTCCCTCTCGATACAAGGTTTAGGCTAGCAAGGTTATTTGAAACAAACACAAGGATGAACGGTACAGCAAAACTCACATAAAAGACATATGGTAAACATTATAAGACTCCATACCGTCTTCCTTGTTGTTCAAAACTCAATACTAGATGTTATCTAGACTCTAGAGAAACCAAATATGCAAACCAAATTAGCAAGCTCTAAGTATTTCTTCATTAATGGGTGCAAAGTATATGATGCAAGAGCTTAAACATGAGCACAACAATTGCCAAGTATCAAATTATCCAAGACATTTTAGAGTTACTACATGTAGCATTTTCCAATTCCAACCATATAACAATTTAACGAAGAAGAAACTTCGCCATGAATACTATGAGTAGAGCCTAAGGACATATTTGTCCATATGCTACAGCGGAGCGTGTCTCTCTCCCATAAAGTGAATGCTAGGATCCATTTTATTCAAACAAAACAAAAAACAAAAACAAACCGACGCTCCAAGCAAAGTACATAAGATGTGACGGAATAAAAATATAGTTTCAGGGGAGGAACCCGATAATGTTGTCGATGAAGAAGGGGATGCCTTGGGCATCCCCAAGCTTAGACGCTTGAGTCTTCTTATAATATGCAGGGGTGAACCACCGGGGCATCCCCAAGCTTAGAGCTTTCACTCTCCTTGATCATATTGCATCATACTCCTCTCTTGATCCTTGAAAACTTCCTCCACACCAAACTCGAAACAACTCATTAGAGGGTTAGTGCATAATAAAAATTCACATGTTCAGAGGTGACACAATCATTCTTAACACTTCTGGACATTGCATAAAGCTACTGGACATTAATGGATCAAAGAAATTCATCCAACATAGCAAAAGAGGCAATGCGAAATAAAAGACAGAATCTGTCAAAACAGAACAGTCCGTAAAGATGGATTTTATTAGGCCACCAGACTTGCTCAAACGAAAATGCTCAAATTGAATGAAAGTTGCGTACATATCTGAGGATCATGCTCGTAAATTGGCTTAATTTTCTGAGCTACCTACAGGGAGATAGACCCAGATTCGTGACAAGCAAAGAAATCTGGAACTGCGCAGTAATCCAAATCTAGTACTTACTTTTCTATCAAAGACTTTACTTGGCACAACAAAACATAAAACTAAGATAAGGAGAGGTTGCTACAGTAGTAAACAACTTCCAAGACACAAATATAAAACAAAAATACTGTAGTAAAAACATGGGTTGTCTCCCATAAGCGCTTTTCTTTAACGCCTTTCAGCCTAGGCGCGTAAAGTGTATATCAAGTAACATCGAAAGATGAAGCATCAACATCATAATTTGTTCTAATGATAGAATCATAAGGTAACTTCATTCTCTTTCTAGGGAAGTGTTCCATACCTTTCTTGAGAGGAAATTGATATTTAATATTACCTTCCTTCATATCAATAGTAGCACCAACGGTTCGAAGAAAAGGTCTTCCCAATATAATGGGGCAAGATGCATTGCATTCAATATCCAAGACAACAAAATCAACGGGGACAAGGTTATTGTTAACCATAATATGAACATTATCAACTCTTCCCAAAGGTTTCTTTTTAGCATTATCAGCGAGATTAACATCCAAATAACAATTCTTCAATGGTGGCAAGTCAAGCATATCATAGACTTTTTTAGGCATAACAGAAATACTTGCACCAAGATCACATAAAGCATTACAATCAAAATCTTTGACTCTCATTTTAATGATGGGCTCCCAACCATCCTCTAGCTTTCTAGGAATAGAAGTTTCAAGTTTTAGTTTCTCTTCTCTAGCTTTTATGAGAGCATTTGTAATATGTTTTGTGAAAGCCAAGTTTATAGCGCTAGCATTGGGACTTTTAGCAAGTTTTTGTAAGAACTTTATAACTTCAGAGATGTGGCAATCATCAAAATCTAAATCATTACAATCTAAAGCAATGGGATTATCATCCCCAAGGTTGGAAAAAATTTCAGCAGCTTTATCACAAGCAGCTTCAGTAGCTTTAGCAGCTTCGTGTAATTTTGCGCGCTTTGCACTAGGAGTAGAAGCATTGCCAACACCAATTATTTTACCATTGATAGTAGGAGGTGCAGCAACATATGAATCATTAGCATTGCTAGTGGTGGTAATAGTCCAAACTTTAGCTACATTTTCCTTTTTAGCTAGTTTTTCATTTTCTTCTCTATCCCACCTAGCACGCAGCTCAGCCATTAATCTTATATTCTCATTAATTCTAACTTGGATGGCATTTGCTGTAGTAACAATTTTATTTTCAATATCCCTATTAGGCATAACTTTCGATTTCAAAAGATCAACATCGGAGGCAAGACTATCAACTCTAGAAACAAGAATATCAATTTTATTGAGCTTTTCCTCAACAGCATTTGTTAAAGGCAGTTTGTGTACTAATAAATTCTTTAAGCATGGCCTCAAGTCCAGGGGGTGTATTCCTATTATTGTTGTAAGAATTCCCATAAGAATTAGCATAACCGTTACCATTATTATAAGGATATGGCCTATAGTTATTACTAGAATTGTTCCGATAAGCATTGTTGTTGAAATTATTATTTTTAATGAAGTTTACATCAACATGTTCTTCTTGGGCAACCAATGAAGCTAATGGAACATTATTAGGATCAACATTAGTCCTATCATTCGCAAGCATAGACATAATAGCATCAACCTTATCATTCAAGGAAGAGGATTCTTCAACAGAATTTACCTTCTTACCTTGTGGAGCTCTTTCCGTGTGCCATTCAGAGTAATTAACCATCATATTATCAAGGAGCTTTGTTGCTTCACCAAGAGTGATGGACATAAAGGTACCTCCAGCAGCTGAATCCAATAAATTCCGCGAAGAAAAATTTAGTCCCGCATAGAAGGTTTGGATGATCATCCAAGTAGTCGATCCATGGGTTGGGCAATTTTTAACTAGAGATTTCATTCTTTCCCAAGCTTGAGCAACATGTTCATTATCCAATTGTTTAAAATTCATTATGCTACTCCTCAAAGATATAATTTTAGCAGGGGGATAATATCTACCAATAAAAGCATCCTTGCATTTAGTCCATGAATCAATACTATTCTTAGGCAGAGATAGCAACCAATCTTTAGCTCTTCCTCTTAATGAGAAAGGAAACAATTTTAATTTTATAATGTCACCATCTACATCTTTATATTTTTGCATTTCACATAGTTCAACAAAATTATTGAGATGGGCAGCAAGCATCATCGTAACTAACACTGTAAAATTGCTCTCGCATAACAAGATTCAGTAAAGCAGGTTTAATTTCAAAGAATTCTGCCGTAGTAGCAGGTGGAGCAATAGGTGTGCATAAGAAATCATTATTATTTGTGCTAGTGAAGTCACACAACTTAGTATTTTCAGGGTTGGCCATTTTAGCAATAGTAAATAAAGCAAACTAGATAAAGTAAATGCAAGTAAACTAATTTTTTTGTGTTTTTGATATAGCAAACAAGACAAGCAAATAAAGTAAAGCTAGCAACTAATTTTTTTGTGTTTTGATACAATGCAGCAAACAAAGTAGTAAATAAAATAAAGCAAGACAAAAACAAAGTAAAGAGATTGGGAAGTGGAGACTCCCTTGCAGCGTGTCTTGATCTCCCCGCAACGGCGCCGTAAATTTGCTTGATGCGTGTAGTTGACACGTCCGTTGGGAACCCCAAGAGGAAGGTGTGATGCGCACATCGGCAAGTTTCCCTCAGTAAGAAACCAAGGTTTAATCGAACCAAGAGGAGTCAAGAAGCACGTTGAAGGTTGATGGCGGCGGGATGTAGTGCGGCGCAACACCGAGATTCCGGCGCCAACGTGGAACCCGCACAACACAACCAAAGTACTTTGCCCCAACGAAACAAGTTGAGGTTGTCAATCTCACCGGCTTGCTGTAACAAAGGATTAACCGTATTGTGTGGAAGATGATTGTTTGCAGAGAAAACAAGTAAAAACAAGTATTGCAGCAGATTTGTATTTCAAGTATAAAAGAATGGACCGGGGTCCACAGCTCACTAGAGGTGTCTCTCCCATAAGATAAAAGCATGTTGGGTGAACAAATTACAGTCGGGCAATTGACAAATAGAGAGGGCATAACAATGCACATACATGACATGATAAGTATAGTGAGATTTAATTGGGCATTACGACAAAGTACATAGACCGCCATCCAACCGCATCTATGCCTAAAAAGTCCACCTTCAAAGTTATCGTCCGAACCCCTCCAAGCATTAAGTTGCTAAGCAACAAACAATTGCATTAAGTATGGTGCGTAATGTAATCAACAACTACATCCTCGGACATAGCGCCAATGTTTTATCCCTAGTGGCAACAAGCACAACACAACCTTAGAACTTTCTCGTCACCGTCCTGTGTGTCAATGCAGCATGAACCCACTATCGAGCATAAATACTCCCTCTTGGAGTTAAAAGCAAAAACTTGGCCGTAGCCTCTACTAGTAACGGAGAGCATGCAAGATCATAAACAACACATATGTAATAACTTGATAATTAACATGACATGGTATTCTCTATCCATCGGATCCCGACAAACACAACATAGAGTATTACAGTATAGATGATCTTGATCATGTTAGGCAGCTCACAAGATCCAACAATGAAGCACAATGAGGAGAAGACAACCATCTAGCTACCGCTATGGACCCATAGTCCAGGGGTGAACTACTCACTCATCACTCCGGAGGCGACCATGGCGGTGTAGAGTCCTCCGGGAGATGAATCCCCTCTCCGGCAGGGTGCCGGAGGAGATCTCCGTAATCCCCCGAGATGGGATCGGCGGCGGCGGCGTCTCGCAAGGTTTTCCGTATCGTGGTTTTTCGCCTCGGGGTTTCGCGACGGAGGCTTTAAGTAGGCGGAAGGGCAGAGTCGGGGGCCTGACGAGGGGCCCACACCATAGGGCGGCACGGGCCCCTCCTTGGCCGCGCCGCCTTGTGGTGTCACCACCTCGTGGCCCCACTTCGTATGTTCTTCGGTCTTCTGGAAGCTCCGTGGAAAAATAGGCCCATGGGTCTTCGTTTCGTCCAATTCCGAGAATATTTCGTTACTAGGATTTCTGAAACCAAAAACAGCAGAAAACGAGAACTGGCACTTCGGCATCTTGTTAATATGTTAGTTCCAGAAAATGCACGAATATGACATAAAGTGTGCATAAAACATGTAGGTATCATCAATAATATGGCATAGAACATAAGAAATTATCGATACGTCGGAGACGTATCAGCAGCACAACCACCCAAGCCACCACCTCTCCAGCAGACAATGCCACTGCTACCGCCGCACCGCCGGCCCGACCAGACGCATGGATTGAAGCTTGGAGCTCCAGATCCGCCACAAAGGAGGCTCCTCGGGCCAACCGGCAGCAACGCCACCCCCGTGGCTGAAGATATCGCCACCATCCACGGAAACGCATCAAAGCACGTCACCGCGGCCACCACCCGAGCCTCCGCCACCGAAGCATAGTTGACTTCGTGATCGCCGACATGACGATACTTGTGATGGATGAAGTAAGATCAACATGTTGCCATACAGGATACATGTGAGATTAAGAACAACATGTGACCAACCAAACAAAATAAGACATGTGTACCACAGTACACAATCTATACCACCAAACAAAGTGGCTTTTTTTTACCTTTCTTTTTTGGCGTTAACTCAACTCTTTATTATTCCAAAAAACCAGAGTTACAATCAGCCATCAGGCTAGTAGACAGGAACTCGGGGCTATCGTTCCGCCAAACAGTTGAGGCACCATGAGCACAGGCATAACGCGCACATTCATGGGCCACAACATTTGCTGAACGACGAGCAAACAAAATCTCAAAAGAACTAAACTCTAAGGAAATATCGCTAATTTCACTAATGATAGGAGCAATCACTGCTCTGTGGTTCCCTCTCTCCATCCACAAACGCACAAGCTCTGCACTATCGGTCTCAGCGATGATCTTGTCAAAACCCTGGGACCTTGCCTCTACCACTGCATCCCTTAATGCAAGAGCTTCAATGATCAGCGGATCAGTAATGCCCTGATACAATCTGCACCATGCACTTTTAAACCCTTCCGTATCTCGTGCCACCCCACCAGTCGAAGCAATACCCGCATCAGACCTAATCGCTCCGTCTGAATTTACCTTGATGATGCCCGGAGGAGGACCATGCCAGGTGAAATGCGGTCTAGTGGTTGCATATTTCTTCTTCTTCAGGCCATCCATGAAGGCCAAAGTCTCTGCAATATTATCCACTGCTTTAACAGGATTATACCCTGAATCATCATGACTCCATTTGTTTCTAGAATCCCAAATGGCAGCCATTATCGATATAGTCATATTCCTGTCCAAACTATCGAACGAAGACTCACATAAAATGTCTTCTGCCCACGTCACAGGGTGCAACCTTGGCAATTTCAGGTTGAATGCATCCTTCGCAGCTGTCCAAAATAGCTGCGCATGCGAGCACTCCACCAACGCATGCATTAAGGTTTCTGATGTTGCTTTACAAACCGGACAGGTACTATTAACTCTGACATGCCGCCTGGTGAGAGTTGCATAATCTGGCACAATGCCATTGAGAACTCGCCACCAAAAAACTCGTACCCGTGGTAGAACATCTAGATTCCAAAGCTTTTTCCATCTTGCATCATCGCTCGAGGAGGAAGTAGTAGGAACCTGTAGCTCCACCTCTTGCTCCTTCGCCTCAACTAGAGCATTATAAGCCGAACGTACTGAATAAATGCCCGACTTTTCATGGGACCATGCCAGCCAATCCTCTCCAGCTGCATTTCTTAACGGAATTTTCAAAATCCGATCCGCATCCGGGGCCATGAAAATCTCCCGAAAACCAAATCAGACCCATACCACGTTCACGCTTCCTCGTCCGATTCTTGCACGTTGTCACATTTAAAAAAAAAAGGAGAGCCAAATGAGCCACGTGACACTATCACACTACCTAAAAAGCTGCATCGCCGTCCACCCCGTTACCTCTGCCGTCATTTTTTTCTCTCATAGACAAAAATACCCCTCCCTTAGCCATTATTCAATTTTTTTTTCGAATAGCCATTATTCAACGCTGGGGAAAAAGAAATCTAACCCTGTCGTCCCAGGGTCAAGGATATGGATGGCGAGCCCGGCATGGCGGCGGAGGGCTGGCAAGGCGCGGCGGCGCCGTCGTGGTGGTCGGCGACGAGGGGCTCGGCTGGTGCACCCTCGAGCCTGCGCTCCAGCACTGCCTCCTCCGCCAGCGCCGTCGCGGAAGCCTTGGGTGGAGCACCTGCTCCTACAGAACTGCGTCGACATCACATCTCCGCGAGCGCGATTGCCTGCAACGAGCGTCGCCTGGCCCTCCAATTACGTCCACGTTTCAGATAAGTTTGTATAATTATTTTTTGTAATTTACTTAATGACGTCCATGTTCCAATTTTTTTTTGTATGAATACTAAACGAATCTTCCGATTTGCTCCTATAGGAAATGAATTTGTCTACTTGATGTAAGGGAATGAAAATGGAAAGAATATTTGATACCTTCGTAAATACAGCTAATTGTGCTTTTCCGTAAAAATGCAGTACAAGAGAAAATACTCGCAATGTGGTGAAGGAGAAACTATGTGCTGCACATGAACCTGTATGTGGTGAATGTGAACACGGATGTGACATGTGTGAACCTGGATGTTTATGGTACTTGTAGATGTTTTGCGATCTATTCTCCATGTAGGTATGAACTGTGTGCGGGGATATGGAATCAACTTACAGGGGAGTTTTTTTTCCCAACTTTTGAGCATTTTGAATTAAAATCTGATGACGAAGTTTTTCAATTGAAGTCCATGAACAAATATGTCACAGTATTTTTGCTTGTCTTTAAAAAATTGGCCACATAGTGCACCAGGGTCAAAAGTGTCTTTTCATGTTGTTGTTTAACACTGTTAGTGCTCAAAATGAACTAGTGCTATATTAGGCAACAAATTCTGACCAAGTGTCAAATAGGGTTTGGTAGGGTTGAATAAGGATTTCTCTCTCCAGTCCCCCAATCCAATAGCGACCGAGGGGTGAGGGCGACATGAGCCGCCGCCGCCGCCCACCCTTGCCGTTGTCGCCGGAAGTGGTGCATCCGCTGGATGTCGACGATCTCCTCCATGAGATCATGCTGCGCCTCCCACCGCAGCCGCCCTACCTCCTGCGTGCGTCCACCGTCTCCAAGCGCTGGCGAAGCCTTGCCACCGACCCCAAGTTCCTCCGCCGCTTCCCCATCCACCACCAAAAGCCGCCCCTTCTAGGCGTCTTCTCATGTACTAGGGGCGGCATGTCGTTCAGTTCCACTCTGGACCCGCCCTACCGCATCCCTCCTGAGCGCTTCTCCATGCGCCCACGTATCAGATCCAGCCAGATGTGCCTCGACGTCCGCCACGGACGCGTGCTCATCAACGACGACATGCGGAGTCGGGTAATTGTGTGGGACCCCATCACTGGTGACCGCCGCGTTGTGGCCTTTCCGCCGCAGTTCAGCCACATGGGGATACACAGTGGGGCGGTGCTCTGCGCCGCCGGCGACCGGGGGCACGTGCATGGCGCCTGCCACTCAAGCCCTTTTAAAGTGGTTGCGATCATCAGCAACGAGCACGACGATGATCTTTCGGATGAAGATGATGATTATGAACCAGAAGTATTGGCTAGTGTTTACTCCTCCGAGACTGACATGTGGAGCGATCTCATCTCAACAGGTTTTCTGGGCAGGGGTATTGACATCTCTCTTCGCAGCACACTTGTTGGTAACACCCTTTACTGGCTGCTGGAAAGCACTTTCATGCTTAAGTTTGATTTGGAGGCACAGAGAGCAGCTGTGACCGGGAGGTTTGCTGGTGCTCCTCGCGGTGGCAATCTTCAGATCATCCAGGCAGAGGATGGCACTGTTGGCTTTGCTGCTTTGTGCGACTTCCATTACCGCCGCTGCTTGGAAATCTGGGACAGGAAGATTGATTCTTATGGATTTCCCACGGGCGTGTTGCGGAAGACTGTTGAACTGCAGAAGATTCTTGGATTGGAGTCTAGGATTGATGGCAAATCATATATACTGCACTATATGGAGGATGTTCAGGCAATCTTATTGCAGGTGCACTCATCTGTCTACATGATTCAGCTTGAATCATTGCAGCCTAAGAAACTTTTCGAAATCACAGATAATTGCATCTATCGTCCTTTCACAAGTTTCTATGCCGAAGGTAACTACTTTCTCGTCTGCTCATCTTAACATTGCAGGACTCCTAAATCCAATTATTTTTCATAGGAATAACCAGTGTACTTCTGAACTGTTAACTATCAACTGAACTTTTTTTTAATGAACTTATAGCCTTGTTGTCTTTTATGTCTGTATGTTATCATTGAACTGCGGGCGTCTATGTTACTACCATTGTAGTGTATTATTGTTCACCTGCACACAATTAAATACCCAGCACAAGCCACATACAAGGTGGAAATTGGCAACAATCAAAGTACAAAGTATACTTGAGTTGGAGACTATGACAAACGAGCAATTTAGCTGGGCAGATTTAGGGAGTAATACAGTTCTATTTGGACGCTCGGTACTTGTTTGAGTTTTTTTTTATCACTGCTGATCTTGGTATTAACCGTAAATCTATAATATCTATCGTACCTTATAAAATAAGTAGTGTAAGTACTATTCTATTTCTATCTGTTTGTTGAGGAGTTGTCATGCAAGTGCTTGAATGTGGGAGGGCTTGAAATAAATATATGTGATAGAACAGTTATTCAGTCCAGCATGGTGTGACTGATTTTTCCACATGTTATGATTGCTGTGGTCTTGGAAGGTGGTCTGCGTATTCGTCAGTTACTGAAAGGATCATTTGTATGCGTCAGGAAATAGCAAGCTTACAGGAGATGGAATGCCATTTCTGTTGTTAGCCATTTTTATGAAATTTATGTTGTTAGCTGGGCTCTGCTGTTTCTCTAGCTGTGTCTAATATAGTAGGGTTATATCAGACTATGTATGAGATAAACAGTAATATAATATAAGATCATTGATTTGTATACTAGCTGATGCCACATCGTAGAACTAGGATTTACATATCAATACGCACCAGGTATATATTTTTTATGAACATGATTTTTGTGGTTGCTGCTGCCTATAGATATAAAATCATGATGACTATAGATAAAACAAAATTTTATCGATGTCCTCTTCTTGTACATGTACATCAATTGTGCTGATCGGATACCATGAGCTGCCTTAGATTTGAAGTAGACAACAGAAGCACTAAAAACTTATGTTTAAGCACCTGGTGTGTCACATCGGCAACTTGACTGCAGGTTGAATATAATTGGCAACTGGATAGAAGCATCTGGTGTATCTACGGAACTACCACTATAATTACAGTTGATCATCTTTGTACAACTACTACATTACATTTTATTTTCAGCATGAGCCACATAAGAAGTGAAAATTGACAACAAACAATCTATGAAGTAGACTTTAACTGGAGTATCTTGTATGTCAAATGGGAACTTTATTGGCACATTTGAATGCTGAAATATAGTTGTTTTTCTCCTGTTAATAATTGTTTTTGTAAGATAGTGTTTATCATTGTTGATCTTGCTATTAATCACACTGGTATACATGTTTCACTATTTCATCTTTTGTTGAAAAGTTTGTCTTCCATGTGACTGCATGCCTTAAACTGTACACTTGCCGCTTTTTCGCATTTTCAGTTGTTCAGTCCAATGTGGTTCTGAATTTTCATGTGTTATGTATGTTGTGGTCTGGATAAGTGGTCCACATATATGTCAGGTCCTGAGTCAAGAATCATCGCGCGAGAGATAGAATTATATTTGTGTTAGCTTTTTTACAATAGTTTTGTTGTTAGCAGGATGCCCCGATATATATGCCTTTTTTTCCTTGTTGTGCTGATTTCTGTAGGGTCATATTGGACTATTTAAGAGATTAACTAGTAATACTATAATATGCGAACAACTGGGTTTTTTTCACGTGTCATGATTGTTGTAGTCTTAGAAGATGGTATGTGTATTCGTCAGTTGTTAAAAGGGGCATTAGTATGCATCAGGAAACAGTAGCCTACGGGAAATAGAAGCCATTTTTATAAAGCTTTTGTTGTTAGCTGAGAGTTCTAATTGTGGTATCCTCTAGTTGTGTCCCATATTGGTTATATCGGACTATTTACAATATAAACCAGTAATATAATATGAGACCATTGATCTGTGTACTAGGTGATGTCACGTCGTAGAACTAGGATTTACATATCAATACACACCAGCAATATTATTTTTCGTATGAACCTGAATTTTGCTGTTGCTTATGCCTATAGATACGAGAGAAGTTTATTGCTGTCTTCATCTTGTACATGTGCACAATCCAGTGAAGTGGTTTTATCGCTAGAGCTGCCTCAAATTTGAAGTAGACAAGAAACACACTAAAGGGGTGTCAAATTGGCAGCTTGATTTGCACATTGAAGCTTAAAACTAGTTGCATGTTCTCATCTAAAAAATCTGCCGGTACAGGATTATTTTGCATTTCAGGTTGCTAGTTTGTTCATGCTGATCTTCCTCTTTTATCGCTTTCTAATACTCCCTCCGTCTCATGAAACTTGTCTAGAATTTGTCTAAATCTGTATGTATCTACACACATACTAGATAGTGTCTAGATATATCCAAATTTTGACAAATCTAAGACGACTTTCGTGGGATGGAGGGAGTAGTATTTTACCTATTAGTGTTCAAATGTTCTGGCTAAAAATAATGAGCCACACTGCTGAATTAACTAATGTAACATGTGTTTGTGCAGAGGTGCCATTAGCAGTTTGAAGCAGGAGCAGCTTATCTCTGGATGATGTGCGCAGCCTGGGATGCGACTGAAGTCTGATTATGTCAATGTGTATGGCTACATGTACTGCAGCTGTCCTGTGGAAATCAAACTACATGTACTTCAGCTGTCCTGCGGAAATCAACTAATATGTTGACTGGCGCAGTGCTTCATCTATCAATCAATCTATCTATATCTAATAGTATGTCAGTATGTACTTGTTAACTGAAGTCTGAAATGGTTGGGTTATGTCGGCAGTGTTGGCCTTGACAATGGACCTCCAGTTTGACTTGGTGCTGGCGCCAAATTATGGTTTGCCAATGGTGTTGAGTACATTTGATATATGTTTTACTACCTGCCAACGCCGTGCTGGTCCTTGTTAGAGGACACGAACTCTGCAGAGCCCGGGTTGCATGCCTACGCACTTGAGATGTGATGTGGGCCGCACCAGGCTAGGATTTCCTTGTATTGCAATACTAGATCTCTACGTGTTGTACTCCAACCCCTGTACTGTATATAATATAGGCAGCAATATAGATTCAAGACATCGCGGTTCAGCAGCCTCAACAACACCTCCCTTCTCCAATAGCAACTTCACGGAGTGACATGACCAGCCGCTGGTGCCGACCGTCATCCGTGGTACTGGCACCTCCTCTGGAAGACGACAACCTACTCCACGAGATCCTACTTCGCCTGCCCCCACAGCTGTCCTACCTCCTGCGTGCCTCGCTTGTCTGCAAGCGTTGGCCGCGTCTCACAACCGACTCCCACTTTATCCAACGCTTCCATCTCCACCACCAGAGGCCTCCCAACCTAGGCGTCTTCTCGCAACCTGGCTGGAGCATTATCTTCACACCGACGTTGGACTCACCCTGCCGCATACCTCCCAAGTGCTTCTCCCTACGGCTCAACAATTGGCTGGGCTGGGATTTGGTGAGTGCCGCGACGGACGCATGCTCCTCCTCAATTGGCGGAAGCATCAAGTCATGGTGTGGGACCCCATTACCAACAATTGCAGCCTTGTGGACTTTCCACCAGAGATCTACGTAACCTACACCGTGGCGGTGCTATGCTCTGCCAACGACAAAGGTCACGCCCATGGTAGCTGTCACTCGTGCCCTTTTAAAGTGGTCCTGCTGGGCACCTATGTTGGCCATCTCCGCGTCGACATCACCATCTCCGCGAGCGCCTGCAACGAGCGTCGCCTGCTCCTCCAATTATGCCCACGTTCCAGATAAGTTTGTATGATTAGTTTTTTTGTGATTTGCTTCTGTGGTTTCCTTTTCGATCTGAATTCATACAATTACGTCCATGTTCCAAAAAAAAAAAAAATTTAATGAATGCTGAACGAATCTTCCGATTTGCTCCTATGTGAAATTACCTTTGCTTTTATCTGTTGGATCTTGCATGTATCAAGTTTCTTCAAAGATTATCGCTAGGATCTTTGTATGAATTTATTTATGTATGAATATTTCTGTGGTGGCTCTTCACCTCTATGATCTGGGACGGTAAGGGAATGAATGAAAATGAAAAAAATATTTGATACCTTCGTAAATACTCAGCTAATTGTGCATTTCCATAAAAAAATAATACTACAAGAGAAAATACCCGCAATGTTGTGAAGGAGAAACTACGTGCTGTACCTGAAACTATATGTGGTGAATGTGAACATGGATGACATGTGTGAACCTGGATGCTTATGACACTTGTAGATGTTGTTGTGCGGTCTATTCTCCATAGACGTATGAACTGTGTGCAGGAATATGGTGTGGGGAGATTTTGCCCAACTTTTGAGCCTTTTGAACTAAAATCTGAGGAGGAATTTTTTTTTCAGTTAACATATGTAAGTCGGTTCTGTGACCAAATGTACGGGTCTTATTTGGTCGTTTAGCCGTGAACAAATATGTCACATTATTCTTGCTTGTTTTTACAACAAAAAAAATTGGTCACATAGCGCACCAGGGGTAAATGCGTCTTTTCATGTCGCTGTCCGGCAGTGCTCGAAAAATGAACTAGAGTGTCATATTAGGTAACATATTCTGGCCAGATGTCAAATAGTGAAGAAAAAATTTCCAATGTCAAATAGGGAAGCAGATTTTTAGGTAGTGTCAAATAAGGAATTATCTGAAAACCCCAAATCATCTCTCCATTCCCCATTCCCAGATCCAATACTGACCGAGGGGTGAGGGCGACATGAGCCACCGCCGCCGTCGACGACTCTCGTTGTCATCGCCGGAATTGGCGAATCCACTGGATGATGATGACCTCCTCCACGAGATCATGTTGCGCCTCCCGCCGCAGCCGCCCTACCTCTTGCGTGCATCCATCGTCTCCAAGCGCTGGCGCCGCCTCGCCACCGACCGCAAGTTCCTCCACCGCTTCCGCATCCACCACCGGAAGCCTCCCATCCTCGGTGATTTCTCGTATCAACGCGGAAAATTCTTGTTCAGATCCTACCTCGATCCACCCTACCGCATCCCTCCCGAGCGCTTCTCCCTACAACCCAGCGGCAGCAAGCAATGGACTTGCCTCGACTGCCGCCATGGATTCCTACTCTTTGATGACATGATATCGAGTCAGGTAATTGTGTGGGACCCCATCACAGATGACCTCCACATCATTCCCTATCCGCTGCGGTTCCACGAATCTAGGATTGTGCTAATCCAGAGTGGGGCGGTGCTCTGTGCTGCTGCCGACCAGGGTCATGTTCATGGCGCCTGCCACTCGAGCCCTTTCAAAGTGGTCGTGCTGAGCAGCTACCCGCACAAAGATCAAGCCGCCAATGAAATTATCACGTTCGCAAGCGTTTACTCTTCAGACACTGTTGGCATATGGAGTGATCTCGTATCAACAACACTTCCGTGGAGCGCTATAATGTTTCCAATTCGCAGCACACTTGTCGGTAACACCCTTCACTGGCTGCTTGCGATGAATACCACTGGCATACTTGAGTTTGATTTGGATACACAGAGGCTCGCTGTGACCAAGAGGCCTCTTGGTGCTCCTCCTTGCGATGACAGTGTTGAGATCATCCAGTCGGAGGATGGCGGTGTTGGCTTCGCTGCATTGTCTGGCCCTCGCTACCGCCCATGTTTGCAAATATGGGACAGGAAGGTCGATCCTCATGGAGTTATCACATGGGTGTTGCGGAAGATTCTTGAACTGCAGAAGATTCTTGGATTGCAGTCTAGGATTGAGAATAACAAATTATCTATGCTGCACTATTCGGATGATGTTCATGCCATCTTTTTGCGGGTGCAGTCATCTGTCTACATGGTTCAGCTTGAATCTATGCAGTCTAAGGAACTTGTCAAAAGAATCCGTAGTTCCATCTATCTGCCTTTCACAAGTTTCTGGACCGAAGGTAACTGCTTGCTCATCTTAACATTGCACGACTCCTAATCCAATTGTTTTTCATAGGAATAACTAGTGTACTTCTGAAGTGTTAACTACAAACTTAACATTTTTTTATTAACTTATAGCCTTTTTTTTCGAGAAAACGCAAAAAACTTTTGCGTTTCATTTCATTGAAACAGATAGTTTTACAGTCCTCCTAGGAGGCGGGGTACAGATACGATAATGTGTCTCAGTGCACATCCCGGGTCGTCAGTAGCACTACCCTAATGCCTTTCGCACCGGCCCTAGCCCAAAGAGTAGCCTCTTCGAAGATCTCGTTCACCAGGTCATGCACCGAGGCCTGGGCTCTGTCAAAAACACACGAATTGCGATGTTTCCAGATCAGCTATGGCGTGAGCAGGGTGAAGGAGTCCAGTCCTTTGCGCATGGGCGTCGGGGTCAGCTGCCTGGCCTTGCGCCACCACTCATCAAGGGAGGCGGCGTTGTCGTCGGGCGGCTGGCAAGTCATGCGTAGACGAGCCAGCACCTCATGCCAGACCTATCGTGAGAAAGGATAGGCGAGGATGAGATGATGCATGGTCTCTGGCATCTGGTCGCAAAGGAGGCAGCGGGGATGGTGCTGTAGGCCTCGTCTGGCTAGGCGTTGGGCGGTCCAGCAGCGGTCCATGCCGGCGAGCCAACTGAAGAATTTGACCCTCGGCGGCGCCCACGTCTTCCAGGTAAGCTTCCAGGAACTGGAAGTGGTGGAGCCCTGGAACTGCGCCTGGTAGCAGGACTTGGCGGTGTAAGTGCCGCTGTCCGTCCACTTCCAGATCAGCCTATCGGGCTCCAGGCCTAGCGTCGTGCGCGATACGGCCGCCCAAAGCTCCAGGTATTGGCCAATCTCGTGCACGCCGAGAAGGCCGTGGATGTCCTGAGCCCACCCAGGCATTTCCATGCAGCCCTTGGGCGACGGGTGGTGGAGGCAAAGAACAGCGCTCGCTCCTCGGCCGTGAACTGTAGGTCCAGGTCGCTCCACGCCCGCCGATCGTCCGTGCGGGAGAGCCAGAGCCAGCGTAGTCGCAGCGCGAGGCCCATCCGCTCCATGTCTGGCACGCCCAGGCCGCCGTACGAGATGGGCCTGCACACGCGCTTCCAGTTGACATGGCAGTTGCCGCCCTTGGCCTCCCTCTTTCCCTCCCACAGGAATCCCCTCTTGATCTTGTCGATGAGCTTTAGGTTTTTTTTGGGAAGTCCAAGCACAAGTTGCTGGTGGATGGGGATGGCGCTGATCACCGCTTTGACCAGGGTCGTTCGTCTTTTATGTTTTTATGTTATCATTGAACTGTGGGTGCCTATGTTACTACCATGGTAATGTATTATTGTTCCTCTGCACACACACTTCATTTTTTGAAGGGGAAAAGGGATTAAATTAATTTATGACAGGATTACAATCATCAGCTAAGGCTTTGGCGATTTCTAGAGTTTTCTTCTGGATTTTTTTTTATGTTTTTATGACTGCAGTTTTCTTATGAACCCTACGAACTCTAGCTAGTTCATGGCTTACCATGTTAGCATCCCTACTGATCTTAGCTAGTCTAGTAACCTTTTCCCTAAACAACTCACAAATTACACTGATGCGGAAGCTGAACGCATAAATAGATGAATTTGGTGTGCTATCTTTTATTAGCTCAGTTGCCTCCGCGCAATCAGTTTCGATTTTGAAGTCTGATGGTGACCAATGCAGAGCAAGTTGCATTCCTTCCTTGATCGTCATCATTTCAGCTTCTGTCGCGTTTTGACACTGCTTCAGTTCTCGACAAGTTGCGTAGATAACCTGTCCTTCATGGTCACGTAGTACCATCCCTGTACCCCGCGGGGAGAGAAAGCGCAATCAACAATCAGTTTTGCAGTGCCCTCTCATGGCAGCATCCATTTCTTTGTGACTTTCTGTCATCCATCCTCCTGATCACACTGCCCGCTGAATCCTTCATTCACGGAGATGATCATTTTCCCTTTTACCACATCGAAGTCTGGTCTTTGCTTGATCATCAGCACGGAGTTAAGGTAACTGACAAGGAACTGTCGAGATCCCTCCACAGGTGGGCATGGTTTATTATGGGTGAGTTCATTGTCCCATACTCTCCAGATTGTCATCAGTGTCATGGCCTGCTGGGTTTCAGACAAGGAGCGCAGTAAGTGAAGCAACCAATCGTCTCACGTATGGACTATCAGGCTATCTGACGGGAGTTCCCAGACCTCTATTAGCGCACGTTCATGCAGACACCGGCCAAAGACATGGAACGTGTCACTCCCACATATTTGGCAAATTGCTGCTGTATCCATACCTCTCCTGCTCATGTTCACCTGAGTTGCAATAGGATTGCGGCACACCTTCCAAGCTAGAACCTTCATCTTTGGTGGGATAGGACATTGCCATATAATTTTCCAGCTTGGTCTAGCCCCACTTGGTCGCGCACTAGTTGCTCCTCGATCTTAAGTACACCTCTTTTTAGCACAAACCACATACGGGGTGAAAAATTGCCAACAAATACAACATTTAGGGGAGTGAAATACAGTTCTATTCGGTAATTGTCTCTGTGAAAAAATTATCACTGCTGATCTTGCTATTAAAAGTAAATCTATAACAGCTATCATACCTTAAAAAATATGTAGTGCTATTCTATTTCTATATTTTATTGAGTTTTCCTAGAAGTGTTTGGATGGGAGAGGTTTGAAATAGTTGTAGACAGAAAGTAGATAGCCGATTGCGTGCCTTCGATTGTGTAGTAGCCAAAAAAAATTCTCATTTTCAGTTAGTGCAGTGTGGTTACTATTTTTGTTTTCAGATGCTATGATTATTGTGGTCTTAGAAGGTGGTGTGCATGTTCGCCGGTTGCTGAAAAGAGCATTAGTAACCACACTGCACACGGCGTCAGGAGATGGAATAACATTTCTGTTGTTAGCCATTTTTGTGAAGTTTTTGTTGTTAGATTGGCGCTGCTATTTTATTCTTACGAGTTCTGATTGTGGTATCCTCTATGTGTGTCCAACTGTAGGGTGTAGGGTTATATCGGACTATTTATAAGATAAACCAGTAATATAGATGTCACATCCTAGAACTAGGATTTATGTATCAATGTACACCAACTTTATTATTTTTCGTATGAACATGAATTTTTTGGTTGCTGATGCCTTGTATATAAAATCATTATGCCTATAAACACTAGGATTTTACGTATCAATGTACACCAGCAATATTATTTTTCGTGAGTTTTGTGGTTGCTGATGCCTATGGATATAAAATCATAATGCCTATAGATACAAGAAAAGTCCACTGCTGTCCTCTTCTTGTACATGTGCATACTCCAATGGTACTGATTTTATAGCATGAGCAAACACACTGAAGGTGTGTCAAATTGGCAACTTGATTTGCACATTGAAGCTTAAAACTAGTTTCATGTTTTCATCTAAGTAATCTGACGGTGCATGACTATTTTGTTTTTCAGGCAAGCAGGTTGCTAGTGCGTTCCCCCGATAAAAAGAAAAGGAAAAGGTTGGTAGTGTGTTCATACTGATCTTCCTGTTTTATCACTTTCTTATACTATTTTTACCTGGCAGTGTTCACATGTTCTGGCTAAATTTATTGAGCCACATGTTCCTTTAGTGTGAAGTTAATACTGCTGAGTTAAGTAATGTAAGATGGGTTTGTGCATAGGTGTCTTTAGCAGTCTGAAGAAAGCAGCTTATTACTGGATGATGTGCAGCCTGGGATGCGACTGAAGTCTGATTATGTCTATGTCTATGGCTACATCTACTTCAGCTGTCTTGCGGAAATCTTCGAATATGTTAAACTGTGGTGTAGTACTTCATCGATGGAGCATTATGTACTTGTCAACTGAAGCCTGTCTAATGGAGCATTATGTACTTGTCAACTGAAGTCTGAAATATTTGGGTTAATTAGGCTGTGTTGGCCTTTGACAATCGATTGTAATCCATCACCAGTTTGACTTGGTGCTGACGCCAAATTATGGGTGCCAATTGCCTGGTGTTGAGTTGAGTACCTCTGATATGTTTTACTACTTGGTAATGCTGTGCTGGCCCTCGTTCTGGGCGTTGCTAGCTAGCGGTTGACCGTGGCAACAGGTGTATTTCTGACAGATCCGATTTGTTCGTGTAGCGGTCGGTATGGAGGGGAGAACAAGAAGAGGAGGGGCAGCTACTTGTCTCAGACTGCGAAAGGGGTCACCTCTCGTTGCATACAGGGCACAAGAAATTTCCGATGTTGCCTCGATTTTCCATTTACAGTGTCATGGTTGATGCTTTCCTCGTGTCATTCCTGATGCAGCAAGCTGGAGGCCAGTCTTCCTTTTTTTTTTTATGTTCGAAGGAGGCAAAAGCTTTGTCTGCTAGATTGACATAGCATGCTCGTAATCCCTGTCGAGATTCCACCTGGATCTCGTGATTCGTCTTAGTTCTAGCAAATTCACGTGCCCATTAATCACCTCCAGGTCTTGGGCGCTGTCCAGCTTGATCAGTGAACATTTTTGCTAACTCGTCGAGTGTTTGATCAGTATAACAAACGAAAGCCTCTGCTTCTTTCGCTATCGGCTTTGACCCTGTTGCTCGAGCGACAGAGGGAACACCAGTGGCATGGATGGCCAGCGTCTCGCCGTCTTCCTTCGAGCCTTCAGGCAACTAGGCGCGGCAGCAACGGCTTTGTCTCACTGGGTTTTTTTTTTTTTTTGAAACAAGGCAAGACTTGCCATTTTCATTGATAAATAAGAAGACGGCCGATTATTAGTGGAAAATCGGGCAAAAATTGGTAAAAATGCACCAATATTATCATAGAACACGATTATATTGGACACAACCCCTGACCGACCTAGCGAAATGCCAACAATCGGCCACACACGCCAACGAGAGACAGCTCCGACTTGGCCATCGAGTATCACAAGTGAACTATGTTGGGCTTGCGCCGACCGAATCGTCCTCCACACCACCGGTTGCTGGTCATCGTTGTCTCAGGGGCACACCCCACCGCAGCTCCAACTCCACATCAACACAGCGAAGCACGAGAAGATCCATCGAACACGCCGGTAACCGACTATCGAAGCCCAAACCGTGACCCAAGCTTTGCTTGACGCATCATCGTTGCCAAACTACACGTAGCACCCCAAGCGAGGCGTCTCAGCGGCCATCCATCCTCTAGCCCCCAAGATGAAGCCAACTCCGAAACAATGCCATCAACAAGGAGAAAGATGCAGAAGCGCCTCCATCGTTCGATCCCAAGGAAGTCAAAACTCCGAGGTGACGAGAGGAGCTGTGAACAACGCTTCCAAGAAAGTCAACTACACCCACAAGTGTCGCCGTTGCTAGTCTGGACCAAAGCCCGGACAAGGATTTCTCCCAGGGTCCTTCACCTCGAACTACTCGAGTTGCCAGGCGACAAACTGCAACCAAACTTCCTTATCCAATACCGCCACAACACCACCTCCCTGCCACTGCCAAGCCCCAACGGATCCAATATGGATTGATCTGGGCTAGCAGCACAACCACCCAAGCCACCACCTCTCCAGCAGACAATGCCACTGCTGCCACCGCACCGCCGACCCGACGCATGGATTGAAGCTTGGAGCTCCACATCCGCCACAAAGGAGGCTCCCTGGGCCAACCGGCAGCAACGCCACCCCCGTGGCTGAAGATATCGCCACCATCCACGGAAACGCATCAAAGCACGTCACCGCGGCCACCACCCGAGCCTCCGCCACCGAAGCATAGTTGACTTCGTAATCGCTGACATGACGATACTTGTGATGGATGAGGTAATATCAACATGTTGCCATACATGATACATGTGAGATTAAGAACAACATGTGACCAACCAAACAAAATAAGACATGTGTACCACTCTACACAATCCATACCACCAAACAAAGTGGCTTTTTTTTTTACCTGTGGCCATATAAAACCCCGGAAACCAAATCAGACCCATACCACGTTCACGCTTCCTCGTCCAATTCTTGCACGTTGTCACATTAAAAAATAAAAGGAGAGCCAAATGAGCCACGTGACACTATCACAATACCTAAAAAACTGCTTCCCCACGCACTACTAGGAATTAGCTTATAGCCGTATTTCTTACCGCCGGCGAGTACGATTTAAAGATGCCGGCGGTAAGGCCTTTCAGGGCCGCCTCACCTTACCGCCGGCGAGCTTGCACCAAAAGCGCCGGGGCTACCTGCATTATCGCTGGCGAATCGGAGACGTAGGTGCCGGCGATGTGTTGGGCCGTGAGGCGCCCGTTGAGCCGCGCATTACCGCTTGCGAATGCAGCCATAGACGCCGGGGGTAATGGACCTTAACACTGGCCAACAAAGACTTAAGGCGCCGGGGGTATTTCGCCCCCAAATTCTATTCCGTGCAGGACCTTCTCAAGCGCACGTCTCTCTCCTCTCCTCCACTCATTCATTATCCCAACCTCTCCTCTCCTCCACTCATTCATTATCCCAACCGCACCTTCTCATCCACAGAACTCGAACCAGAGTGAGCGGAACGAGATCGTGCAGAGTCCCCGGGCAAGCTGCAGGCCGTGGTGGTGGACCGCGTCGGCGTGTCCCCGTCCCAGATCTCGGCGTCGCTGGGCCGGCCGCGCCGCCCGCGCTGCGCCGCTCGACGACCCCGCCGACCTCTGCCGTCGTCGCGCGCGAGGGGCCCGGCTGCTACGCGTGCTCGCCGCGCTCCGCCACTCCTGCTGCGACCGCAAGGCCAGCGCCGGGATCCTCCTCTCGCCCTTCCAGCAGCAGCCGCCGCTGCCCAAGAAGACCCCTCCTCGCCCCCCTTCCCCGGCGCCGTCCCCGCCGCCGCCCGCGTCCCAGATGCAGCTCGCGTCCCGGCCGCTGCGAGATGCAGCTCGCGTCCTGGCCGCGCATGCTGCAGATGGCCTGGACCACGGCGACCTCGACGCCGGCGCGACCTGCTGCTTCGCCTCCGACCACGACGGGTTGCTGCTCGCCGAGCGGCCGCGCTCCGGCAATTGTACTTTTTTTTCTTTAAATCGTAAATAACATACCGCTGGCGAATTGGTTGTAATCGCCGGGGGTATAGTCATGTAACCGCCGGCGAACACAGAGACGTCGGGGATAAGCTCTTACCACCGGCAAGATGGTCGCCGGCGAATATGAAGACGCCGGCGGTAAGCCTTTCCAGTGCGCCGGTGGTAAGTCTTTTCTTAGTAGTGACGAGGCCACGATTTTTTTAGAACTTCCCCTAATATTGCATCGCCGTCCACCCCGTTACCTCTGCCGTCATTTTTTTCTCTCATAGACAAAAATACCCCTCCCTTAGCCATTATTCAATTTTTTTTTTTTTTTTTTTTTGCGAATAGCCATTATGCAACGCTGGGGAAAAAAATCTAACCCTGTCGACTGTCGTCCCTGTCCCCGACTCAGCCGATAAGGAGCTCTAGCGGCGGCGGCGGGGCCGGCGCATAGAAGCAGCGGCGAGAGGCTGAGAGCTATGGGAGACTAGGGGGTGGCTGTGGAGGGCGGCCAGGTTAGGGTCAAGGATATGGATGGCGAGCCCGGCATGGCGGCGGAGGGCTGGCAAGACGCGGCGGCGGCGTCGTGGTGGTCGGCGACGAGGGGCTCGGCTGGTGCACCCTCGAGCCAGCGCCGTCGCGGAAGCCTTGGGTGGAGCACCTGCTCCTACAGAACTGCGTCGACATCACCATCTCCGCGAGCGCGATTGCCTGCAACGAGCGTCGCCTGCTCCTCCAATTACGTCCACGTTTCAGATAAGTTTGTATAATTATTTTTTGTAATTTACTTAATGACGTCCATGTTCCAATTTTTTTTGTATGAATACTAAACGAATCTTCCGATTTGCTCCTATAGGAAATGAATTTGTCTACTTGATGTAAGGGAATGAAAATGGAAAGAATATTTGATACCTTCGTAAATACAGCTAATTGTGCTTTTCCGTAAAAATGCAGTACAAGAGAAAATATTCGCAATGTGCTGAAGGAGAAACTATGTGCTGTACATGAACCTGTATGTGGTGAATGTGAACACGGATGTGACATGTGTGAACCTGGATGTTTATGGTACTTGTAGATGTTTTGCGATCTATTCTCCATGTAGGTATGAACTGTGTGCGGGGATATGGTGTCAACTTACAGGGGAGATTTTGCCCAACTTTTGAGCATTTTGATTTAAAATCTGATGACGAAGTTTTTCAATTGAAGTCCATGAACAAATATGTCACAGTATTTTTGCTTGTCTTTAAAAAATTGGCCACATAGTGCACCAGGGTCAAAAGTGTCTTTTCATGTTGTTGTTTAACACTGTTAGTGCTCAAAATGAACTAGTGCTATATTAGGCAACAAATTCCGACCAAGTGTCAAATAGGGTTTGGTAGGGTTGAATAAGGATTTCTCTCTCCAGTCCCCCAATCCAATAGCGACCGAGGGGTGAGGGCGACATGAGCCGCCGCCGCCGCCCACCCTTGCCGTTGTCGCCGGAAGTGGTGCATCCGCCGGATGTCGACGATCTCCTCCATGAGATCATGCTCGCGCCTCCCACCGCAGCCGCCCTACCTCCTGCGTGCGTCCACCGTCTCCAAGCGCTGGCGAAGCCTTGCCACCGACCCCAAGTTCCTCCGCCGCTTCCCCATCCACCACCAAAAGCCGCCCCTTCTAGGCGTCTTCTCATGTACTAGGGGCGGCATGTCGTTCAGTTCCACACTCGGACCCGCCCTACCGCATCCCTCCTGAGCGCTTCTCCATGCGCCCACGTATCGGATCCAGCCGGATGTGCCTCGACGTCCGCCACGGACGCGTGCTCATCAACGACGACATGCGGAGTCGGGTAATTGTGTGGGACCCCATCACTCGGTGACCGCCGCGTTGTGGCCTTTCCGCCGCAGTTCAGCCACATGGGGATACACAGTGGGCGGTGCTCTGCGCCGCCGGCGACCGGGGGCACGTGCATGGCGCCTGCCACTCAAGCCCTTTTAAAGTGGTTGCGATCATCAGCAACGAGCACGACGATGATCTTTCGGATGAAGATGATGATTATGAACCAGAAGTATTGGCTAGTGTTTACTCCTCCGAGACTGACATGTGGAGCGATCTCATCTCAACAGGTTTTCTGGGCAGGGGTATTGACATCTCTCTTCGCAGCACACTTGTTGGTAACACCCTTTACTGGCTGCTGGAAAGCACTTTCATGCTTACGTTTGATTTGGAGGCACAGAGAGCAGCTGTGACCGGGAGGTTTGCTGGTGCTCCTCGCGGTGGCAATCTTCAGATCATCCAGGCAGAGGATGGCACTGTTGGCTTTGCTGCTTTGTGCGACTTCCATTACCGCCGCTGCTTGGAAATCTGGGACAGGAAGATTGATTCTTATGGATTTCCCACGGGCGTGTTGCGGCAGACTGTTGAACTGCAGAAGATTCTTGGATTGGAGTCTAGGATTGATGGCAAATCATATATACTGCACTATATGGAGGATGTTCAGGCAATCTTATTGCAGGTGCAGTCATCTGTCTACATGATTCAGCTTGAATCATTGCAGCCTAAGAAACTTTTCGAAAGCACAGATAATTGCATCTATCGTCCTTTCACAAGTTTCTATGCCGAAGGTAACTACTTTCTCGTCTGCTCGTCATAACATTGCAGGACTCCTTAATCCAATTATTTTTCATAGGAATAACCAGTGTACTTCTGAACTGTGAACTATCAACTGAACTTTTTTATTTTATGAACTTATAGCCTTGTTGTCTTTTATGTCTGTATGTTATCATTGAACTGCGGGTGTCTATGTTACTACCGTTGTAGTGTATTATTGTTCACCTGCACACAATTAAATACCCAGCATAAGCCACATACAAGGTGGAAATTGGCAACAATCAAAGTACAAAGTATACTTGAGTTGGAGACTATGACAAACGAGCAATTTAGTTGGGCAGATTTGGGGAGTAATACAGTTCTATTTGGACGCTCGGTACTTGTTTGAGTTTTTTTTTATCACTGCTGATCTTGGTATTAACCGTAAATCTATAATATCTATCGTACCTTATAAAATAAGTAGTGTAAGTACTATTCTATTTCTATCTGTTTGTTGAGGAGTTGTCATGCAAGTGCTTGAGTGTGGGAGGGCTTGAAATAAATATATGTGATAGAACATTTATTCAGTCCAGCATGGTGTGACTGATTTTTCCACATGTTATGATTGCTGTGGTCTTGGAAGGTGGTCTGCGTATTCGTCAGTTACTGAAAGGATCATTTGTATGCGTCAGGAAGTAGCAAGCTTACAGGAGATGGAATGCCATTTCTGTTGTTAGCCATTTTTATGAAATTTCTGTTGTTAGCTGGGCTCTGCTGTTTCTCTAGTTGTGTCTAATATAGTAGGGTTATATCAGACTATGTATGAGATAAACAGTAATATAATATAAGATCATTGATTTGTATACTAGCTGATGCCACATCGTAGAACTAGGATTTACATATCAATACGCACCAGGTATATATTTTTTATGAACATGATTTTTGTGGTTGCTGCTGCCTATCGATGTCCTCTTCTTGTACATGTACATCAATTGTGCTGATCGGATACCATGAGCTTCCTTAGATTTGAAGTAGACAACAGAAGCACTAAAAACTTATGTTTAAGCACCTGGTGTGTCACATCGGCAACTTGACTGCAGGTTGAATATAATTGGCAACTGGGTAGAAGCATCTGGTGTATCTACGGAACTACCACTATAATTACAGTTGATCATCTTTGTACAACTACTACATTACATTTTATTTTCAGCATGAGCCACATAAGAAGTGAAAATTGACAACAAACAATCTATGAAGTAGACTTAACTGGAGTATCTTGTATGTCAAATGGGAACTTTATTGGCACATTTGAATGCTGAAATATAGTTGTGTTTCTCTTGTTAATAATTGTTTTTGTAAGATAGTGTTTATCATTGTTGATCTTGCTATTAATCACACTGGTATACATGTTTCACTATTTCATCTTTTGTTGAAAAGTTTTTCTTGCATGTGACTGCATGCCTTAAACTGTACACTTGCCGCTTTTTCGCATTTTCAGTTGTTCAGTCCAATGTGGTTCTGAATTTTCATGTGTTATGTATGTTGTGGTCTGGATAAGTGTTCCACATATATGTCAGGTCCTGAGTCAAGAATCATCGCGCGAGAGATAGAATTATATTTGTGTTAGCTTTTTTACAATATTTTTGTTGTTAGTAGGATGCCCCGATATATATGCCTTATTTTCCTTGATGTGCTGATTTCTGTAGGGTCATATTGGACTATTTAAGAGATTAACTAGTAATACTATAATATGAGAACAACTGGGTTTTTTTCACGTGTCATGATTGTTGTAGTCTTAGCAGATGGTATGTGTATTCGTCAGTTGTTGAAAGGGGCATTAGTATGCATCAGGAAACAGTAGCCTACAGGAAATAGAAGCCATTTTTATAAAGCTTTTGTTGTTAGCTGAGAGTTCTAATTGTGGTATCCTCTACTTGTGTCCCATACTGGTTATATCGGACTATTTACAATATAAACCAGTAATATAATATGAGACCATTGATCTGTGTACTAGGTGATGTCACGTCGTAGAACTAGGATTTACATATCAATACACACCAGCAATATTATTTTTCGTATGAACCTGAATTTTGCTGTTGCTTATGCCTATAGATACGAGAGAAGTTTATTGCTGTCTTCATCCTGTACATGTGCATAATCCAGTGAAGTGGTTTTATCGCTAGAGCTGCCTCAAATTTGAAGTAGACAAGAAACACACTAAATGGGTGTCAAATTGGCAGCTTGATTTGCACATTGAAGCTTAAAACTAGTTGCATGTTCTCATCTAAAAAATCTGCTGGTACAGGATTATTTTGTATTTCAGGTTGCTAGTTTGTTCATGCTGATCTTCCTCTTTTATCGCTTTCTAATACTCCCTCCGTCTCATGAAACTTGTCTAGAATTTGTCTAAATCTGTATGTATCTACACACATACTAGATAGTGTCTAGATATATCCAAATTTTGACAAATCTAAGACGACTTTCGTGGGATGGAGGGAGTAGTATTTTACCTATTAGTGTTCAAATGTTCTGGCTAAAAATAATGAGCCACACTGCTGAATTAACTAATGTAACATGTGTTTGTGCAGAGGTGCCATTAGCAGTTTGAAGCAGGAGCAGCTATTCTCTGGATGATGTGCGCAGCCTGGGATGCGACTGAAGTCTGATTATGTCAATGTGTATGGCTACATGTACTGCAGCTGTCCTGCGGAAATCAACTAATATGTTGACTGGCGTAGTGCTTCATCTATCAATCTATCTATCTGTATCTAATAGTATGTCAGTATGTACTTGTTAACTGAAGTCTGAAATGGTTGGGTTATGTCGGCAGTGTTGGCCTTGACAATGGACCTCCAGTTTGACTTGGTGCTGGCGCCAAATTATGGTTTGCCAATGGTGTTGAGTACATTTGATATATGTTTTACTACCTGCCAACGCCGTGCTGATCCTAGGATTTCCTTGTATTGCAATACTAGATCTCTACGTGTTGTACTCCAACCCCTGACTTACTATAATATACGCAGCAATATAGATTCAAGGCATCGCGGTTCAGCAGCCTCGACAATACCTCCCTTCTCCAATAGCAACTTCATGGAGTGACATGACCAGCCACCGGTGCCGACCGTCATCCGTGGTACTGTCACCTCCTCTGGAAGACGACGACCTACTCCACGAGATCCTACTTCGCCTGCCCCCACAGCAGTCCTACCTCATGCGTGCCTCGCTTGTCTGCAAGCGTTGGCGGCGTCTCACGGCCGACTCCCACTTTCTCCAACGCTTCCATCTCCACCACCAGAGGCCTCCCCACCTAGGCGTCTTCTCGCAACCTGGCTGGAGCATTATCTTCACACCGACGCTGGACTCACCCTGCCGCATACCTCCCAAGTGCTTCTCCCTACGGCTCAACAATTGGCTGGGCTGGGATTTGGCCGAGTGTCGCCATGGACGTGTGCTCCTCCTCAACTGGCGGAAGCATCAAGTCATGGTGTGGGACCCCATCACCAACAATTGCAGCCTTGTGGACTTTCCACCAGAGATCTACATAATCTACACCGTGGCGGTGCTGTCTGCCAACGACAAGGGTCACGTCCATGGTAGCTGTCAGTTGTGGCCTTTTAAAGTGGTCCTGCTGCGCACCTATGTCGGCGATGGTGATCAAACCGTCACGGGTGTTTACTCCTCCAACACCGGCTTATGGGGTGATCTCACCTCAACAGTTCTTCCAGATAAGTACAGGGGTATTTGTATGGATATTTCCAGTTCAAGCACACTTGTTGGTAGCGCCCTTTACTGGTTGAGTAGCAGTGCTATAGTTGCGTTTGATACGGATAAACAAAGGCTAGCTGTGATCGTGAATCCTTTTAGGGCTAAACGTGTTGACACTGTTCAGATCATCCAAGCGGAGGATGACGGTCTTGGCTTAGCTGCTTTCCATGGTGCTGACTACAACCAACGCTGCCTCGAAATATGGGAGAGGAATCCTAATCCTTATGGCGTTGCTACATGGATGTTGAGCAAGTCCGTTATACCGCAGAAGATATTTGGGAATTACACGGCGATGCCACATGTAGTGCAATATGTGGAGAGTGTTCTTGCAATATTTGTACGGGTGTAATCTTATATTTTCATGGTTCAACTTGAGTCGATGCAGTCTAAGGAACTTTTTAGAAGCAAAAATAATTATATGGGCACCTATCATCCATTCACAAGTTTCTATACGAAGGTAACCGTACTTACGAAATTGATTCCAGTTATTTTCTATACATGGTTTGCTAGAATTACTTTACTGTACTTCTGAAGTGTCACTATCAACTTGAATTTCCCCATAAACTTATAACTTAAAGCCACATTGTTTTCTATGTAATCAAGTTGAACGGCCCTCTAAGGAACTACCATGGTAGTTTACTATGGTTCTCTTTACACTGTACATAGGTTTTTTTTTAGCATGAGCCACACCACAGGTGGAAATCGACAACAAACTAGAATGGACTTGAACCGGAGCATTTTATATGTCAAATGGAAACTTCATTGACACATCTGGAGGAACAAATGTAATATATTTATTCAGTATATACTTGTTTTTTAGGACAGTGTTTACCACTGTTAATCTTAAAAGTTATTGGTAGGAAGGAGTCAGCTGACTATATGCCTTAAAATGTATGCTAGCCACTTTTCGAAATTTTTAGTTCTTCAGTTCAGTCCTAGTGGTTACTGAGATTTTCCACATCTGTGGTTTTTTTTTTTTTAAATTGCAAAGCAGTCCGTAGTTATGTGAGTTGCTGAGGCAGGAAACAATGTATCTTATAGGAGATAGAACTATCTGTTGTTAGCTTTTTTCCAACAGTTATGTTCTTAGCTAGATGCCCCAATTTTATACCTTTGGTTTTCTTTGATGTTCTGATTTTATTTCCTATATACCTGTATAAAGTACAGTTAGGCCCAATGGGACTATATAAGAGAGAAACTAGTAAAATAATGTAAGACAAACTGGTTTAGCATTTACATTGGAACTGTAATATTCCCTAATTTGGACAGGTCGATACAAACTTTGACACTAGCAATGTTTTTTTTTGTATGGCCATTAATGTTGTGGTTGCTGTCAGATTTAGTAAAACAATTTGAAGAAGTTATATGTGAATCCTGATAGATATAGATGGTGATGCCCATACTTTTAATAAGTAGCAACACACGAAATTTATATTGTTGTCATCTTCTTGTATGCGTAAATTAGTATCTACATTTCTGACCTTATGAGGTAGGTTGGAAAATAGACGCCATGCGCATTAAAACTTAAGTTGAAGCATTCGGATGTCGAATATGTAACTTTGCAGGCACATTGAGGCTTAAAACAGTTACTAGTACATTTTTTGCATCAAAAGAATCTGATGCCATTTCAACATGGTGTCGCCTTCCTCTTTTGGGTTAATTTCTCATTTTCCCATCACATTTTACCTACTAATGGTGAAATAAAAAATTACCATGGTAGTTCCATACATGAAATAAAAAAAATTAGCAGTATTGAGTATTGATGTTCTCAATTGATTAGAATGTTTGTGAGCTCGTCTTTGTGAGAGCCTGAGAGGGACATATGTCTGCTCCTCCCATAGCAGACGCGGCTTCTTCTCTTCAGTGGTTGGAGCTTGGCTAGCTCAGTGGAGCGGGTCACCATTGGTTGTGTTAGTATGGCTGTCATCCTTTTGTGGTCTTCGATGAATCTGATGGTACAGAATTATTTTGTATTTCAGGTTAGTTTTTCCTAAATGTTGAATTAGATATGGCAGCGGAAGTACCTATCCATCTGAGCCGAGAAACAGAATCAGAAAGATAGAGTGCGTTGTTTCTATTTTACCGAATCCACTAGAATTACGATGCAGGTACCAACACAGGCTAGGCATATGCTATTTTCCAATGCCTTTGGAGATATTTGGAATATATGGCAGTCCAACACGGTAGCAGCAGCAACCTAGAACATTAGTAGGCTTCATCATGGAGAGAAAACAATGTGTTATCTGAACTCCAAAGTAACAGCTATATCAGACGGCAATCCAACCAACAAACTTGCAGCGATAAAACGCCATCAGATTCAGCACACCGTGTACCACATATGACATATAATTCAGGGACATGATTCAACGAAACAGATTACAGCAAGCAGATTGAGTAATCACGTTCACATAGGCACGGTGCAGTGAAACCTAATCAGTTAAGCAGCATAGAGCATCAGTACTACGAAAGTTCCAGTTCTGCAAATGCATCTGCTACTACATTATTCAGACAGAGACGGCGATTGTGCTTGGAGGGAGCGAAATCAAGCCTGCGCCTTGTCGTCGGCGGCGACGGGCTCCGGCTGGGGCTGGGCCTGCGCCGGGGTGAGCGCCTTCTTGATGGAGACGGCGTGGATCTCGGCCATGTGGGGCGCCAGCGCGGTGTTGACCATCCGGTGCCGCTCCAGCAGCCGCTTCCCCTCGATCTCGAACTGCTGGACCAATGCCTCAAATTTGAAGAAGAAAACAAACACACGGAAGGTGTCAAATTGGCAACTTGAGTCGCACTTTGAAGCTTAAAATAGTTGCATGTTTTCATCTGAACAATCGGCTGGTACAGGATTATTTTGTATTTCAGGTTGCTAGTGTGCTCATTACTGATCTTCCTCTTTTATCACTTTCTATTTTACCTAGTAGTGTTCAAATGTTCTGGCTAAAAATAATAAGCCACAAGTTCCTTTAGTGTGAAGTTAATACTGCTAAATTAACTAATGTAAGATGGGTTTGTGCACAGGTGTCTTTAGCAGTTCGAGGCAGAAGCAGCTTATCTCTGAATGATGTGCAGCCTGGAATGCAACCCTTACAATCTATGTCCGTGTCTACATCTACTGCAGCTGTCTTGCGGAATCATCTAGTAATATGCTAACTGTGGTGTATCACATCATCTATCTAATAGTATCTACGTGTCAACTGAAGTCTGAAACGTTTTGGGTTATTTCGGCAGTGCCGGCCTTGATAATCGATGGTAATCGACCTCCAGTTTGAGTTAGTGCTGACGCCAAATTATGGTTTGCCAATGCCTGGTTTTGACTTTTGAGTACATCTGACATGTTTTGCACTACCTGTCAATCCCGTGTTTGTCCTTGTTAGAGAAGGACACGAGCTCTGGAGAGCCGGGGTTGCATGCGTACGCACTTCGGATGTGGACCGCACGCTAAGATTTTCTTGTATTGCAATACTAGCTCTCTACGTGTTGTACTCCAACCCCTGTACTATATATACTAGATTTAAATATGCTCCTTGGCGCACGAGCCCGTGAAATTCGCAACGATTTACATTTTATACAACGATGATAAAAACAAGTTGGAAAATGGTAATAGGTTTCTTTGATTTTACAAAACAAAGTATACAAGATAAAATTAGAATAATGCACACAAAATCATGAACAGAATAGCAAAACTTTATATACAATAAGGGAAATAGAAGAATATTATTATAGTAACTAAAGAAACATCAAAAACAACATCTACAAAAGCTGCTTATGGGCGTTGTCGTGGCATGGTTTTTAGAGGCCACAACACAGGAAAATCGTAGATTTAATATGTACTTGCACCACCAAAACTTAACACCCCTGCAAATGTGCATCACCAAAACTTAACACCACTGCAAATGAAAAGATAATCAACCAACAGTTAAATGTGAGCCAGATATAAGAAACGGTAAGAGAAGAAGATTAGCTCATGTTTGATACAACAGAGTATTGTAATCTTAGCAATTTCTCAATAAAGAGAAGATAATAAATTACCATTCAACTTGTATACGAGATTGCCTTAAAACCATCATAGCTATTGGGATGCCTTGAAACCATCAATAGCCATTGGGCTAACACGAAATGAATTTATCCAATTGAAGGAAACAATGCATTCACACTAAGAATAGTTTGGGAAACCAACAAGCAATCAGACATTCTAAGTCAAAGGACATGGTATAAAACAGGAAGTCTTCCATTTATATGATCAGCAACAGGCAAAGCACTTCCATCAGCTTCGCTAATTGGTTCAAACTTTACCATAACCTGCAAAATTTATGTGGAATGAAGTAAAGAAATTATTCCACAACTTATGTCTTTCAAAATACAAATGTACAGCTAGAGTTTTTGTATTATAAAAATGAATACAGCTGCCTAAGACATAACCAATGCCACGTCTTTTAAATCAAATGCACATACATGTAAAATAATTTAATTTTCCATGCTACAATACTTCAAATGTCCATGCGGTTGGATTTTGGTGTGGTTCCAAGAACTAAAAATGATGGTGGGATCAAAACATCTTCCATCAAGAATTTAAGCATACAAAAAGAATCCATGGAGAATCTCTCCAAACAGAGAGAAGATCAACAATTGAACGCACAAGCAGGAGCAAATGATTACCATCAGCACATAAAAGGAGGAATGCAAGCAACATACATATCGACTTGTACTGCTGACTTATTATATTTGAAGTTCATAAATTATCCTAGCAATTTGATATAGGAAAAGAAGAGATGCGGGTATAGGAAAAGAAGAGATGCAAGCTACTGATACCGAGGAATCAGGAAAGCATGCAGATTACGACAAATTAGATTAACATGTATATAAGTGGTGGAGGATCATCTGTTCTAGAAAATACACAATAAATCAAAGAAAATCATCTTCACAGAAGGTCTGAATTAAGATATCCCAAGCTTGAATATGGTGTTCTTGGTTAATGCATGCACTAAAGACAATACCTTACCTGGTAAGCAATCAAAGAACCGCGGATACATCAAGGGAAAACATCAGAAATATATGGAAAAACAAAGCAAAGAAAAGGGTCATCCAGTACCTTTGTTTTCTCAAACAGCCATTGGGCATTGAACTCGTCCCTCTGACCTTGGTCGCATTTCACCAAGAAAAGAAGTTGGTGAGAAATTTTGCTGCGAGGGAAATTGCCTTAAACATCTGTAATAAATAATTTATTTTTCAGGAATAAACTCCTCGTAATTATTTCATCAAAATTGAATGCACAAAGTTAATTTTTTTTTGAACAAACTCATCTATGTTACTACCGTCAGTAATCTCACCCTTGAATATTCAAGTGGTACATGTCTTCTAGATGTACTCAAGGATTCTTGACATGTATAACGGAATTTTGACATGCTCAATCATCTTGGGAAAAAAATTCCTTGCACGTTTAAGCATGTTTACCTAGCACATATCACTGCATACTTCCTCGCTAACATATATACAACAGATTCCCTTCTTTCCTAGTTGTCCTGGTAAAAATCTGAGTCTACAGTATTGTTCATGATCTAAACTGTGTCATTGCTCATATACACTATGTTACTACCACAATTTATTCATCTCCTCTGACAATAAAGTTTAAAATTTTATTTAGTTCATCACCTTTCTTTTAAAGGCTCACATGAACATGACAATACCTATGGCCATAATATGGTGACTGTAAAACTAAAATTGTTTGTTCATATGCCCAAAATATGAGAAGAGCAGGAACGAATCGACCACGGAGGCCAGAATGGGAGCAGGAAAAATCATCTAGGAATGTGGTGTTTCAGATTGCTATAGGCTAAATAGTGATGCCAAATAACAGTCCCCAAAACCAAAGCTGCAAGCAAGAAGCAGAAATTTCAGGCAAAAAAAACACCATCAACAGCCACCAAATTACAAACCAAGCACACCCCAAACAATTAACACTCATATTTAATAGATTTTAGATCAAAACTAATGACCTGGCAAATCCTCAACAACACTTACCTTGGCCAAGCAGATGTTCCAGCCGGTACATGTGGAATAAAAATTCTCAGAGCTTGATCGAATATGGCAGGATTAATTACATTTGTAGAGATAATAGCAACTTTCTCATCTTTCTCGTCAAACACGTCAACTGAGAGATGAGCTCAACAAATGCGGGTGGCCAACCTAAAACGAAAGCAGTATTCACTGAACAACTGATGCTAGTATGTCACTGATTTACATATTATTCAAAAATTTAACACCTAGACATAACAGCTATTTATGAATTATACAGAACAGGTCCCACAAACCTTCATAATATGACAGATTCTAGACCCGATGTCATACTTTCTCAAAGCGAGAACATTTGTGTTCCCTAGTTCCTAGCTTTCCAGGAGTAAAGATTTGCAGAAAACCTTCACTCAATTTTCCTAGCATAATTATTCAGATTATGACCCTGGAGAATTCATATACATGGATGCTAATGCTGACATTATCCTGGCAGCAAACTGACTCAAATAGCAACATGAATAAGAAATTTAAACATGACATGTATCTGCATATTTTCTAACTCAGTGCACTCCCTAGATTTTAGGACAGATAAATAATATTTAGATCGAAACAAAGGTGATATGAGATTTCATCAGATACTACTCAGATATTCTAGTTGAGAGTCTGATATTTACAATACTGATACAAACAACATGTAAATACGGTTGATCAAATGCGACTATTTTCTCGAGTTCATTATATCTAAGACAATTCCGGGATATGACAGTAGCATGGCATAGCGCGTATTGAAACAAAATGGTTAAATATGTTGTTCTAGGAAAGGGAGTGGCCCTTTCCGTCAAAAAAAGGGAGTGTCTCTTCTTTGTAAGGACGGCTCAGTAATCTCTGGTGCTCAAAATCTAAATCTGTATTGTCAAGTAAGACCTGAAGTACTGAAAATAGTATATGAGTATGCAGCGATAAACAAAAGTAGTATTGATGCTCAGGAACAATATCTGTTGCAAATCCCCAACAATGAAATCTTATATTTTCTCATGTAATAAAATTTCACAACAGCATTGGTAGCGTCTCCAAACAAATAGTGCATCCAACAATCTGGAAGATTAAGTATGTTGGATACGTTATCCTACATATTATCAGCACCAAATGCACCACAACACTTAAACTAATTACATTAAGGAAGCATTTGACAGAGTGGCATAGCTTGTACTTTCTGAGTGTGGTTTGAGGAGGTTGTAAGCAACAACATTTAAACTAATTACAGTAAGGAGACATTTGAGGGGGTAGCATATCTACTTTCTGGCCATGGTTGGCGGGGGCTATCATCACATTTCTGCTGTGCTCCTACTGGTAGGGATGGAAAAGCATGGGGCGAAGGCAAGGAAGCCGTACCAGCTGGACGATGGAAGCACAGATGTTGTTGCCTGTCGTTGCTACTTCTAATGGTGCTCCAGTAGGGGCTATATAGAGTAGGGACTAACAGCAAGATAAATACATCTACAGCAGTGGTCGACACAAGGACAAATAGAAATTGCAAGTTATTACTTGAGTTAGCTCACCAACCAACTTAGGTCCGTTTTTTTTTATGTTCTGTCAACCAAACGATCAAATAAGCTCGGAACAAAATATGAAAGCAACCTTGTGTTAACTGTCGAAGACGTAGTAGATGGGGCAGGGGAGGGTTTGGATCATCAACAATATTAGGTACCTTCACAAACACAATGAGCTCCACCAACAATCCTAACAAAAAAAATTAAGCAACAATTTAGGCAGTAGTACGGAAATAGCTATACTTGGTGAATAGACAACAAAAGAAATCTAAGGGCATGAAAGCAACAACGAAGCAAGAGGTAAGATCAAATGAATCAAATGCATTGATGCCTTTTCCATAAAAGCAACAATGAAGCAAGACAAATATTTGGTGCTACATTGACATAGGACCGAATTAAACAACCATAAGCATAGCAAGCTAGTAGTACACTCTTATTTATAAGTTGTATAAAACAAGCAGTCAGTTAGCAACTTCAGATATAAAGAGAACCACTGAGGATGGACTGGAAACTTAATTCTGATGTTTCTTTGAACCTTATTAGTGCCTTTTCGACATGTACTGGAACATGGCTTTACTCAAACATTTGGGCAATGAGGTTGCTTCATCAAGATAGAAAGAGGGGAACTAAATATTTACAGAGGCATGTTAGGTAACTAATTGGAACCAAAACGTCAACCATGATATAGCAGGGATTTCAGTAATTAAAACGAAAAGTAAAAAACCTAGGATCTTGAGAGAAAATCAGAGAACCTGAAAGGAGGGAACCTGAACGATCTGAGCCTTCTAGTGATCATTTTCTCTGCAATCAAAAAAATGCTACTGATAAGCTTAATCATGCAACCAGATGCATCAAGCAGCACCGCGAAATACTAAGCACTTCATGAACATAAATGAACACACAGTTCAATCACTTGAGAAATTAACCGAACAAAATATGGCTCATTAAAATAACCTTTGTCTTCTTCTTTAGAAAAATCCTCCCAGATGTGCATGACAGTAAATAATTCACATCATCTATCTAATACTCCCTCTGTTCCATTCTATAGTGCCTATTGTTTTTTGGCACGGAAATTAGCGCAAGAGTATTTTTTGCACAAGACCCCTAGCTGAACGATTTGAGATCAACGTAAAACTTGGGAAATCCATATATTCCTAACTTACCATAACAATTTTGGAAGCTGAACGACTTGGGAGCTGAACGGGGAGGGGGTAATTGAAAAAAAGCTAAGCTAAAACCTTATATTCTGAAACAAATGCCAAAAATCTATAGGCACTATAGAAAGGAACGGAGGGAGTAGTATCTACGTGTCAACTGAAGTCTGAAACGTTTTGGGTTATTTCGGCAGTGCCGGCCTTGATAATCGATGGTAATCGACCTCCAGTTTGAGTTAGTGCTGACGCCAAATTATGGTTTGCCAATGCCTGGTTTTGACTTTTGAGTACATCTGACATGTTTTGCACTACCTGTCAATCCCGTGTTTGTCCTTGTTAGAGAAGGACACGAGCTCTGGAGAGCCGGGGTTGCATGCGTAGGCACTTCGGATGTGGACCGCACCACGCTAAGATTTTCTTGTATTGCAATACTAGCTCTCTACGTGTTGTACTCCAACCCCTGTACTATATATATACGCATCAATACAGATCCAAGGCATCGCGGTTCAGCAGCCTTGACAGTACCTCCGTTTTCCACTAGCAACTTCACGGAGCTACATGACCAGCCGCCGGTGCCTACCGTCATCCCTGGTACCGGCACCTCCTCTGGAAGACGACGACCTACTCCATGAGATCCTACTTCGCCTGCCTCCACACCGGTCTGATCTCCTGCGTGCCTCGCTCGTCTGCAAGCGCTGGCGGCGTCTCGCGTCCGACTCCCAGTTTATCCACCGCTTCCATCTCCACCACCGGAGGCCTCCCCTCCTCGGCCTATTTTCGAAACCTGGCTGGGGCATTACCTTCACACCAATGCTGGACTCACCCTGCCACATACCTCCCGAGCGCTTACTACGGCTCAACAATTGGCTGGGCTGGGATTTGGTCGAGTGCCGCCACGGACGCATGCTCCTCCTCAACGGGCGGAACCATCAAGTCATAGTGTGGGACCCCATCACCAATGACCGCATCCTCGTGGACTTTCCACCAGAGTTCTACATAATCTACACCGTGGCGGTGCTATGTTCTGCCAACGACAAGGGTCACGTCCATGGTAGCTGTCACTCGTGGCCTTTTAAAGTGATCCTTCTGGGCACCTATGTCGGCAAGGGTGATCAAACCGTCACGGTTGTTTACTCCTCCGACACCGGTTTATGGGGATATAGGGGTATTTGTATGGGTATTTCCAGTTCGAGCACACTTGTTGGTAGCACCCTTTACTGGTCGAGTGGCAGTGTCATAATTGCATTTGACAGAGGCTAGCTGCGACCGAGAAGCCTTTTAGGGTGAAACATGGTGACAGTGTTCAGATCATCCAGGCGGAGGATGGAGGTCTTGGCTTGGCTGCTTTCCGGGGTGCTAACTACAACGAACGCTGCCTTGAAATATGGGAGAGGGATCCTAATCCTTATGGAGATGCTACATGGGTGTTGAGGAAGTCCGTTATACCGCAGAAGATATTTGGGAATTACATGGTGAATCCACATGTAGTGCAATACGTTGAGGATGTTCATGCAATTTTTGTACGGTTGCAATCATATGTTTTCATGGTTCAACTTGAGTCAATGCAGTCTAAGGAACTTTTTAGAAGCAAAAGTGATTATATGGGCACCTATCATCCATTCACAAGTTTCTATACGAAGGTAATCGCTTGTACTTTTGACGCATGGCTAGCAAATCCATTATTTTCTATACATGGTTGCTAGAATAACTTTATTGTACTTCAAAAGTGTCACTACCATCTTGAATTTCCGCATAAACTTTTAAGTTATAGCCTCATTGTTTTCTATGTAATCAACTTGAACGGCACTAGCTCGAAGGAATTACCATGCACCTTAGTTTACTATGGTTCTCTATATAAAGTGCATAGTTTTTTTTAGCATGAACCACACCACAGGTGGAAATCGACAACTAACTAGGATGTGCTTGAACCGGTGCATTTTATATGTCAAATGGAAAACTTCATTGGCACATTTGGGGGAACAAATGTAATATATTTATTTAGTATATATACTTGTTTCTTTAGGACAGTGTTTACCACTGTTGATCTTAAATGTGATTGGTAGGAAGGATCAGCTGACTATACGAGAACGGATATTTAGAGCTCGTGCGATAGGGAGCTCGTTTTTTGAAAGATTCAAAAATGGTGCTTTGAAGTTTCAAAAAAATCGTACCAAAAAATAAAATGTGTAGGAAAAAAATATAATCTATCAATTTTCGAACCTTCCAAATCTGTCATTTTTTTCATTTTTTAAAGCCTAAAATATAAGGTATTTCGGGTTAAGATTGTGCCTGTTGGTAGAGCACAACGTTATCTATGTCTAGAATGTTTTATAGAATTTTTGAAGCTTTAAAATTAAGTTCTCAATTGGAAAAAATACTGAGCTCCATTACACCCGAGCTCCAAAGCAAATTTCTGCTGACTATATGCCTTAAAATGTATGTTAGACATTTTTTTTTTGGATTTTTTTAGTTCTTCTGTTCAGTCCTTGTGGTTACTGACATTTTCCACATCTGAGGTTTTTTTAATCTTGCAACGCAGTCCGCATTTATGTGAGTTGATGAGTTAGGAAGCAATGTATCTTATAGGACATGGAATTATCTGTTGTTAGCTTTTTTCATCACTTATGTTCTTAGCTAGATGCCCCAATTTTATACCTTCGGTTTTCTTTGATGTTCTGATTTTTCTTTCCTATATACTTGTATAAAGTACAGTTAGGTTTTATCTAAAAAGTACTTCTTCGGCCTTGTCGAACTATATAGGAGAGAAACTAGTAAAATATTGTAAGACAAACTGGTTTAGCATTTACATTGACACTAGCAAAAAAAATTGTATGTCCATCAATGCCGTGGTTGCTGTCAGATTTAGTAAAATAAATAATGAAGTTATATATGAATGCCTGATAGATATAAGATCCATGCAGAACTCCAAAATCCATTTATTTTCTATGCAGATTGCTGGAATAACTTCTATGTACCCTTGTACTTTCAATATGAACTTCACACTAAAGAACTTGTGGCACAATATTTTTAGCCAGGACATGGCATTGCCTTTCTCTTTCGCATCAATTTATTATTTTTCCAATTACATTTTACCTACTAATGCTGAAATTATTTTGCCTTAAGTATACACAAGTTTCATAAGTGTGGCGCTAATACTTCTGATTGAACTCATGAGATGGGTTTGTGCAGGTAACTCGAGAGAAGTTTGAAGCTGAATCAGCTTACAGGTGTAATACAATGTGGAATACTAACTCTCGTGGACTATGACCATATATTTTAGTAGTTGTAAACTTGACTTGTAGAAATGTGCCCACTCTGGTTTTATTTTCAGAATTTATGTAATCCTCTCCGAAATGCTTCCATCAATTAGCAGTGTTGGGTATTGATGTTCTCAATCGATTAGAATGTGTGAGCTCCTCTTTGTGGGAGCATCCCGGTCTGCTCCTCCCATCGCAGACGTGACTTCTTCTCTTCGCCAGTAGTGGGAGGCTAGCTCGGTGGAGCGGGTCACCGTTGGTTGTGTTAGTACGGTTGTCGTCTTTTTGTGGTTTTCGATGAGTTGTCAATGTGGCTCTGTTGTGTCGGTGTTCATGTGGATTCTGCCTGCTTGTATCGGTTTTCACCTGATTTTCCTATAATTTTTTTTTGCAGGAAAACCATCGATATTTTATTCCTCCAACACAGCTTACAGTCAGCTAAAACTACCTCCAGATCTACCTTTATTAGCCAAACAATTTGCAACCCTATTTTATTCACGTACAATTTTCATGAGGCTAAGACTCATAAGACGCTTCACTTCGTTGATCAGACGACAATACTGAGACCTAAGACACCTACTCAATTAACAGGAGATGGAATAATATTTCTATTGTTAGCCATTTTTATGAAGTTCTGTTGTTAGTTGGGTGCCGCTGTTTTATTTCTACGAGCTCTAATGGCGGTATCCTCTACTTGTGTCCAATACTGTAGGGTTATATCGGACCATTTACGAGATAAACCAGTAATATAATATGAGACCATTGATCTGTGTAGTAGGTGATGTCACATCGTAGAACTAGGATTTTACATGTCAATGCACACCAGCAATATTACTTTTCGTATGAACAATAATTTTGTGGTTGCTGATGCCCATAGATATAAAATCATATGCTCGATCTTCTTGTACATGTGCATACTCCAATGGTACTGATTTTATAGCATGAGCTGTAGAAACAAACACAATGAAGGTGTGTCAGATTGGGAACTTGATTTGCACATTGAAGCTTAAAAGTAGTTTCATGTTTTCATCTAAAAATCTGATGGTACAGAATTATTTTATATTTCAGGTTGCTAGTGTGTTCATACTCATCTTTCTCTTCATGATGTTGTATCACTTTCTAATACTGTTTTACCTAGTATTGTCCAAATGTTCTGGCTAAAAATATTTTGCCACGAATTCCTTTAGTGTGAAGTTCATATTGACAGTACAGGGGTACATAAAAGTTATTCCCTCAATGGATATAGAAAACAAATGGATTTTGGAGTTCTGTATGGAACTACCATTGTAGTGTATTTTATTTTATTTTGTATACTGCTACAGTATATATTTTTCAGCATGAGCCAGATAACATTTATCAACAACAAACAAACTAGAAAATACTTGAACTGGAGTATTTTCATATGTCAAATGCAAAACTTACGGGAGATAACATAATATTTCTGTTAGCGATTTTACAACATCTTTGTTGTTAGGTAAACGCCACAAATTTATATGTTTGGTTCCTATACTTGTGTACATATAATACAGTTAGGTCCTGTCGGACTATATACAAGAAAAACTAGTGAAGTAATATCGGACCAACTGATTTCTGGACCTTGCATACCTTCTTCTTAGCTAGCATTTACACTTAAACTGTATATTCGATATACAGTTTGACGCTGGCAGAGTTTTTTTTTTTGTATAACCATAAATTTTGTGCTTGGCATCAGATTTAGCAAACTATTTGATGACGTTTTGAACCCTAATAGATATAAAATGCTAGATAACTGATATAAAATGATCATGTACATACTTTAGTAAGCAACAATAAAAGAAATTTTCATTGTTGTCATCTTCTTGTATATATAAATTATCATTTGGTAGTGTATATGTATATATTGCTAGGTTACTTATTTTGTAGCATGGGCCAAGTTTAAAATTGACAACAGACAGATGAAAGGTTTAGGATGAAGCATCTGGTATGTCTCAAATCTGTAACTGGACTGTCATATTGAAGGTTAAAACTAGTTACATTTTCTTATCTACAGAACCTGACGTCGTCAAGATGGATTTGCCTTCCTCTTTACCTTCTTCTTTCGCGGTAAATTTTAATTTTCTAATTACCTAGTAAGGGTGAAATGATCATCTGGCTTGAAATATACATAAGTTTCATGAGTGTGAAGTTAATGCAGCTGATTGACCTAATGAGATGGGTTTGTGCACAGATACCTTAAGAGAGTATAGTTTGAAGCCGAAGCAGCTTGTATGATGACTCTTGGCCATCTATTGTAGTTGTCAAGTTAACTGACTCCCTTGAAATTATCTAATATGCACACTCCAGCGTTATTTCCAGCTATCTTATATGCAATTGGCAGCTGAACTCTGAAATTCATGGATCATTTCGCCAGGGTTGAGTTTTAACCTTTTCCAACGATTAGAATCAGGTCAAATCTTGTACTCTCTCCATCCATAAAAGGATATTGGAGATTTTTCCTAAATTCGGATGTACCTATACACTAAAAAAGTGTCTAGAAGATACATGTAAATTTAGACAAATTTGAGGAATCCTTTTACAGACATAGAAGAGCTGAATTAGATACGACAGACGAAGCGGCCGGCCTATCCATCTTCTGAGCCAAGAATAGAATTAGAGAGATCGACATAGTGGCGTTGTTTCCACTAATAAAACTATGATGCAGATACCAACACAGGCTAGGCATCTGCTATTCCAATAGCTTGGAAACAATTGGAAGATATGGCAATCCATCCGGTAGCACCAACCTGGAACATATATGTGTAGGTAGGCTTTGGGGAGAAAAAACAATGTGTCATCTGAACCCCTAAGTAACAGGTAGATTAGACAGCAATCCAAGTAACGAACTTGCAGCGAGAAACGTAATCAGAATCAGCACACCGTGTACCATATATGGCATAATTCAGGGACATGATGCAACGCGGTCTCAATGAAACCCATTACAGCAAGCAGACAGTGAAATCCAATCAGTTAAGCAGCATAGAGCATCAGTACTACGGAAGTTCCAGTTCTGCAAATGCATCTGCTACTACATTATTCAGGCAGAGACGATTGTGCTTGGACCTTGGAGCGAGCGAAATCAAGGCTGCGCCTTTTCAGCGGCGGCAGGCTCCGGCTGGGGCTGGGCCTGCGCCGGGGTGAGCGCCTTCTTGATGGAGACGGCGTGGATCTCGGCCATGTGGGGCGCCAGCGCGGTGTTGACCATCCGGTGCCGCTCCAGCAGCCGCTTCCCCTCGAACTTGTCCGACACCACCTCGATCTCGTAGCTCGCGCCGCATCTTCGCACCAATCAATCAATCGAACCACATCAAGACTACCAATCGAAGAAGCGTAGAGAGAAAAGAAAGGAAAAGTTTCGGCGGATTTGTGTGGGCTGCTTACCCGCCGGATGTATCGGTGACCACCTGAAAATCGTAGCAAGAACAGCAGTTAGGGTTTAAGGCGGAGAAGGCACATGGCGGAAGTGGTTTAGGGGGATGGGAAGGAGGCTTACGAGATGGGCCGGGCTGAGGGCGGCGGCGACGGCGGCCTCCACGTCCTCCTTGGTGACGCCCATGGCTGGCGAAGCGGCGGCTCCCTGTCCTCTCGGTCTCTGTCTGTTCCGGCGGAGCGAAGGCAAGACTTCCAGTTTGGCCTGCCCCCGTTTATCTACCTTGTTCAACTTGCCAGGAATAATATTTCAGATGTGGTCTCGGTCTCTGCAGAATCACGAATTTGCCCGTCACGATGTTCTCTTCTTTTTTCCCCGAGGGAATCACGATGTTCTGTTTGTTTTTCGAGGAGCCGTAGTGGGCTAGGAATCGAATAATTCGTCATTTTCCATGGCTGGGGAATTTCACAGAACATCAGGTAATTCAGAATTGCAGCGCTGAGATAACATCGCTTCTAAGCATCAAGCAACAGTTCGAAGAAGCAAAAGATTCCAGCTAGACTGCAAGACCACGCTAGATGCAGCGGATGGTAGATTTTACCAATCTATGCACCTAGATTACACCATATTAGTATAACAAAACGCTCACAGCACTTGTAAGTGTGCAAGACCACATACTATTAACCCAAGCAAGATTGATAGTGCAACACATAACACATAATCCATATCATCAGCTCAGTCAATAAATTCAAACACAAGGAGCTGTTACACAATTGTATCACAGGCTAAGACTACAGTCCAACAATGATAGTGCAACAGATAACGCACAATCCATTTCATCAGCTGACCAAATGCACATCATTCATAGTTGGCAATCAGCAGGATCCTCCCATCAAACTTCATGGCTCATGCAGTTCGCAGGGGCGGAGAAACCAATATAACACCATCTCCTCGGACAAAAAGGAAGGGGATGGTACGCCTGGTAGTCTGCCAAATGTACAGTATTTGCAAGTAGTTAGTATACCAACATATTCCTGACAAATTTAAAGATAAGCTTATCTTGAATAATTACATAGGAGTACATCCAAAACAAGTCATTCATAAAGCTCCAGGGTTATTAAAGATTCAAATAACTATTCCCTCATGATATTCAATGGATAAAACGCCACACTGTATCAGACTCGTAGAGCTCCAGGATGTTAAAGATTCAACAAGCATTGCCCTTGTATGATATTTAGTGGATAATAATGTCAGAAATCCATGGGTGCAAGGATATTTTGGCGTGCCTTAAGCAATATTACTCGTACATTTCAGCGTGCCTTAGGCAATATTACTCATACATTTCAAATACACATGCTGAACAAAGCCCTAAATTGTCGATTTGCATGCAACAATTGCCATCATTTATCCCTGGCGGACTGTGTTGGACATTCCTAACATGAGCTCCATAAGTGTTGACATCACAACGTAATCATAAAATAATAACAAAAGGTCAAAAACTTACCCGCACTATTTCTTCATATGTTTCATCGTCGATTTCAACAGTTGTTACAATCTCCTCAACATCTCCAAGGATCATGTTTAAGTGCTGATCATATGCCTGGGCAACAAGGGAGACATCAGCAACTATCATTCCACGATGCCTTACATGTATTAACAGCAAAAACATTGCAGAGCAGCGCAACATAGGATTGCAACATGCACATCATATATATAACGTTGTGATCCCGATAATTCTCAACAAATTAGTAAACAAAAATCACCATGTTGCCAAAGGCATACTTAAAATAACAATCACATACACCCGGAACTCATCCCATGCTACCAACAAACCTGCTATCCCTCGCAGTCCCTCCTGTTATTGAAATGGTTGTCATTATATATGTCAAATCTCTACCAACGCATTTTTCTGTTATAATGCACACAAACATACCAAACCTTTTACATCGCAGTACACATAAACTGACACATTTGGATCACTTCAGGTATGAAGCACAGTGAGGACATTTAGAGAAAACAGTGGGGATATGACCTAAACAGCAAAAAAAGAAAGGAGATGAAAATGGGAGCCTAAAAACTCCTCTCCTTGTGCATCGCGAATCACTGCCAATGTAACCAGTGTTACAAAGAAACCTGTTGAATGCCCTATGTTTTATGTTATTGAAATGCTTATTTTTTTTCTTCATGGAATTGCTACCATGGAATCTTTCTGTTCTTACACATGAACGCATTAAGATCCTAAATTACATTAGGCATAAACTAACACATTTAGTTCGCATTTGCTTCAGTGACGACAGTATTAAAAGCAGCGAGGATATAAGACCTAAACAAACAAAAGGGGGACAAAATCGGGAGCCTAAAAGCTCCTCCTAGCACATAGCGAATCACTGCAGGCCAGTGTAACCAGTGTTACAAAGAAACCTGTTGAACGCCCTGTGTTTCATGTTATTGAAATGCTTATATTTGTCTTTGTGGAATTCCTACCATGATGTATTTCTGTTCTTGCACATGGACGCATTATAACCTCCTAAATTACATTAGGAATAAACCTGACACATTTAATTCGCGTTTGCTTCAGTGATGACATTATTAAAAGCAGCGAGGATATAAGACCTAAACAAACAAAAAGGGGACGGAATCGGGAGCCTAAAAGCTCCTCCTCCTCCTCCTCGCGCATAACGAATCGCTGCAGGCCAGTGTAACCAGGAATTTGTTCCATCCCCAGTGAACCACAAACAGGGCGCAGCCGCGCAGGCAACAACAAGCAATCTGAAGAGAATCGGGAGTGCTTACATGGAGCTTGCCGCGGAGCTCGCGGTCGGAGCGGAGCTTGACGTAGATGCGCTCGTCGAGGCTGAGCCTTATCAGATCCAGCGGCTCCTTCACCGCGATCTCCTCCTCCGCCGACGCCATCGCCTCCGCCGACGCTTCTACTGCTGTCGCTCTCCGGAACTAAGACCTAAACCCTAGCTTCCGCCTACCCAATCGAACTCGCCGTCGGCGCTCCGGAGATGCTCGCGGTTTTGGGTGGATGGCTGGATGCCCTGCTGCGTGCTGGGCCTTTGGTTTAACGGGCTTTCTCTGTGCGCCTAGAAGGGGCCACGTCAAGGCGCAATATCACCCGGGCATGTGTTCACGGGCCTGGTGGGCTTATTTTAAGCCCAAGTTTGACGTTCCAGCTAACGATAAAAAAAGGGCTAAGCCCAAACTTACACATAAAAAGGCTAATCCGAAATTAGGGTTTCATGGTAAAGATTAATGAACAGGGTTTATGTTTTAGGACATATCGACTCAAAAAAAAAGTTTTAGAACCTGAATTAAGCTCTGAGCGGAACTTCCCTAAAAACAATACCGAGTAGAACAATTCATTGACATCTTCATATGAAGATATAGATCATGGAAGAACCATATGCGGGCCATTAACTGGTATGGATCATAAAAGATCAAGGCCACTTGAAGATTATAGCTTCGAGTCGGAGTTGTCGAGGATAAGTGATGGTTGCCTAGCTCGATATAGGATTTTCAGTATCTTCTTCAAGAGTTCTTTCATCATTTTTCTTATTTGTGAAGCTAGGCACTTTGCGTTCTTGCTCTGTGGTTAGAAGGCATGTATGATGTATTACGACATCTATTGTTTACATAATCAATTATGTTTAAGAAATACACTCGACATCACGATGTGGATAGCCGCTTCCTTGGCGGTATTGCTCCACCATGTTAATTCGATCCCTATGAACTCGCCTTCCAAGAAGTTAAAAAGCCAAAGTTGGCAGACTTTCTCATGCGGCCACACTGGTGGTAGAGAGATCTTAAATTCGGGGATCGTGAGAACTGAATTTCCTAGCAATTTAAGCTAAGAAAAAAGAATCCCGCCATAGCATTCCGGCCCTAGCAACAACAATACAACCACCACCATGACAACATCTGAACTCTAGACTCTTCAAAAGCGATGACTCCAAGAAGTGAACGGTGCACCAACGCCGTCGTCGCGGATCAAAGATCTTAGGTTTTCACACTGAAGATAGTCCGCGCATTTAAAACAATACCTTCAACAAGATCATTGCCAGGCACAACCAATTAAGGCCAGACCTTGGATCTTCATCCTGAATGGAAGGACTCTGAACTTCACATGTGTGTGCCACTTACACTTTCATACTGCTGCTGCAAGCCCAGAACACCAAGCAAGTTCCTCACCAGCGCATAGACTTTGACCTCCATTGCTAGACCTCCCAATCTGGCCATCATGATATTCTCCGCCTCTGACTTCACCCAGGATCAAAGTCACTGTATGGCGAGAAAGAACAGAGCATCGTGATGCTCCCTCCGAAATCAAACCGTCGGAATAAACGCATGGGTGCGCACGACCGAATACCACCATGTCCGGCAAACTCCAGGCAATATGTGCACTGTTACACTGGCCGGTGATGCATCTCGGCCAGATCAAAGAAGGACACACTCAGGCAGATCTTCATCTTCGCGCAAGAGGAACCCTAGGACAACCACCTTTATTCAAAGAAGCCGCGCCAACAACCCCCACGCCATCGGCCGACAGCAGAGGAGGAGACAACGTGTCGCGATTGAGGAAGTCAACCTGCTCGGCTACAGGCGTGGTGGGAACGGCCCAAGCAACCGACTCGGCCCAGATCAAGCCTCCGCTGCCACCGGAACCCCAGCGCCGCCGTAGGCCACCGCCGGCCGGCAAACCTCCGTGTCGCCCACCGCAACTCTCCTCTAAAGTTCACCCAACCCCGCCGACACCTCCCCCCCCCCCCCCCAAATGCCCCTCTCCTGCCCTCCGCCTTTGGCGAGAAGGGTGCCGCCACCGCCGCCGGCGAGGGCAGCGGCAGCAGCCAAGCGGGGCCGGAGAGGGGCGGACTGGAGGCGGCGGCACAGATCCTCCGGGATCGCTCGAGCGGGGGCGACCCGGTAGGTTAGGAGGAGGCGGTGGCTAGATTAGGAGGTTAGATCAAATTGTAAAAGACCCAAGTCGTTTACTGTATCCGTTTCGAATTAGTTGTTGCACCTTAGCTTAGATTTGATCTACATTCGTGTTTCAGTGCATAGGTTCACTTATTTTTAAGAAACCCGAGACAACTAATTTAGAACTGACAAAGTACTTTCTAAGAAAAAAGAAACTAACCCGAGACTTCTAGTTCACAGCACCACTTACACAGGTCATTTTCTTCCCTGTCACGGGCGTACATTGAGCCTCTTCCGTTCAACTAAATTATGATCAAGATTGTTCTGTTCTGAAGCTGCACTTGTTGTTTTACATATGCTTATCTAGAGCTACAGAAGAAAACAACGGGTCAGACTGATCTTTGATTCTTTGTTCCATTTTGCTACCTCGCCGCTTGTCGTCCTCTCTGTATCTTGTCCCTATCGTCGTCTTGCTTCTGGACCCTTCCAAATCCGAATTAAGATCGAACTACCGCTGTCCGCCCAGATTTGTTTTATCCACGCATGACATGAAACATATTGAACGCCATCCATCCGATGATCCACGCCCGACTACGTACATCCACACGGCTTTTTATGCGCAGATAATCCTTGGCCGGCGCATTCAGATGTCATCAGCGTGGGGCAGTTAGCTAGTTGTACCCGATCGGTTGACAGGTGACGGATATATGCATTTGTATTGCCCCGTTGACAAATCTGCTCCATTAAGGGCATCTCCAACCGGGTGACCCATCCCACGCCCTCGCGTCTGGATGGTCTAGCCGGACAAAAACCTGGCCCAGCGCGCGGACCCATCCCTAAAACGGATGCCCGCGGCGTCCGGATCGACGCAAACTCGGCCCAAATCTTGGCCGGGTTTGCGTGGCCGCGGACGCGAAAGGCTGGTCGCTCGCGTCCGCACCTGGCCCGCGTGTCATAGGCACAAACAATATTTTTCATTAAAGAGATTCATTACATTTTTTTTTAGCTACTACTTCTATCCTAAATACGTACGGGGCCGGCGGCTCGCCGGCGACACCTCGCCGGCTCGCCGTCGGGCCGTGGATTTCACTCGACGCGGGCGGCCCGTACGCGTGAGGATTCCACCCGGCCTACGGGCCGGGTGGCGCGTCGGCCGGCGGCGCGGGCGGCGGCAGCTTGGGCGGAGGCCATCATCCTCCTCCTTCCGTCCGCGCACCTCGGGCGCGCTCGCGCTCCGCCTCTCGCGGCGGAATCATCCGCTTCCCGCATAGCTCCACCTCTCCGCGAGCGGCGCGTTCCACGGCGGTGCGCGCCTCCGGGCGGACGCGGGCGGGGGCCCGGGCCTCGTGGTTCTCCCCGCCGCCGGCGCATGCGCTCTTGCCGGCCGCGCTCCGCCGACTCGGCATCCTCCCGGGCGCGCCGCTCGGCGACCGGCATCTCGATGAGGTGACGGGCTGCTCGCATAGCGAGCGGCTCGTTCTTCCGGCCGAGGAGGTCGCCTAGCGCGGCGGCGGCCGGCCCGCCGGATGCCCTCGTGCTCCTTCGTCACGCGCGTGAGGTCGGCGAGACGCTCCTCGATGGCGGCGTTGATGTTCGCAGCGAGGTCCTCCTCGGCGACGGGCTCCTCCGCGGCGGCCGCCCCCTCCTCCGCGGCCGCGTACCAGCCGTCCGCGGTCTCGTGCCAGCCCTCCGCGGCCGCCTCCACCATCTCGGCGTCACCGGCCTTCTTTGCCGCCGCCTCGGCAGCGACGCGGAGCGCCTCGTCGGCGGCGACCCACCGCGAGTCCGCGCGCTCCTCCTCCTCCGTCCGCGGGAACTCGGCCCGGGCGGCGAGGAGAGCTTGGCCCATGTGGCCTGCAGGGTGCGCGGCATGGCGCCGGAGAAGGTGGAGGGAGAGAACGGTGATGCGGTCTGTGTGAGACCGCCGCCGTCTTTTATAGCCGGCGGTCTGGCGGAAACTTGGGCGCGAGCGCGCGCCAATGGCGTTTTCGCGCGCGGGAACCTTGGTGCGTGCGGGATCTTTCCCGCGCGTTCCACCGCCCACCATAGATGTCCCGTCGAGGCCTGCCATGGCGCAGCGCCGCGCAACGAAGACGAACCACGTGGCGTCTCTTTGGGTCTCCGCGTTGGGCGCCGCGTGCGACCCAAACGGACACGGGGACGCGGGGCGCTGTCCGCGTGTCCGGGCGGCTACGCAAACGGCCCAAAACGAACGGCCCAGCGCGTCCGTTTGGATCGGCCGGTTGGAGATGCCCTAAGTTAAGTTTCTTTGTGCTTCGTTTGGACATACGGCTCGTTCTTCTTGGATGGATGGATCTCACCCGAAAGTTTCGAGCTTTCTCGGGTGTGCTGCAAACGTTTACTTGATGCTAGCTGACGTTGAACGGAGCGAAAGGCAGCTAGGAGTAGCGTCGGTACGTCGTGGAAAGGGGAGAAGAGTGGTGCTACAAAGATACAGGAGGATGAAACCAACACATCTTTCACTCTGACGAACGGCAAGATTGGACGTGACGAGCAAAAGCCCGTGCCTTTCAAAAGAAAGCAGCGGGTTAGCTAGCTTCTCCGCGTAGAAGCATTGACAGAGAAACGAGATGATGGATGGATGACTGAAGTAAAACATCTGCAAATTTATGCCCATTTTCTCCTCTGTGATTGCTGACGCATGATTAGGGTGTCAAGTGAGATCCCATATAAATTCCACTTGTAGTGCATTTTGCTTTTTATAGTTTAAACTTTAACACCATAATTTGAACTAAAATAATAAAATACACTAAAAGTGAAATCCTGGTGGGATCACAACTCACCATGCGCATGATTCGTCCGTGCACCCGGTTTAATTATTCGCGTGCACTCCTCCCGGTCTCCGGCGAGGTCCTGGCCTTACCTCCATCGGGCACTGCGGCTGCGTCAGCCCTATCGTCGGCGAGTTCTGCATCCATCCACGCGTCTCATCTTCCTCCTCGATGCATGCACGAGCGACACGACAGACAGGCGGAGGTACTTGGTGTCGATCGTATACACCGCCCGTTGCGGTGTATAGGATTTGCCGGCACAACCCCACGCTGATGGTGGGTCCAGGAGAGCAGTATCAACCGAGACGTCTGTGGGATTCTTCGCCGGTGGGGACTCTGGTAACAACATCACGACAAAACTACCCTCATTCACTCCAACCTTTTGGAAAGAATACTTTGTTGGTCTGTTGACCATTTGACAATCAAACGGTCTTTGCTACAAATTCAGCTCTATAGGATTAAAGGGGCATGTCGTTACAATTATGTGTTTTTCCAAGTCCCAACGTTTGTAAATCCGAAAAATCAAAGAGGCCCTCAAATTCTAACAATCTGCTGAAGTTGAAAAGGCATGATTACTGTCGAATGATAATGGTAATTTAATTGAAATTGCGGCTGAGTATGATAACATCGTTTGAGTGCTTGTATGCAAGTTATGTTTTTAAGAATGATCGATAAAGATGGATCGAAACTAGGATACAATGGATGTAAGCAAGAAATGATCATTTTTAGCAAAAATTAAAATTCATTCGCTCCAGTAAGTGGCAAGTTGGCCAATCAGAGAAATAAAGTGCATGATCGTATAATTGAAAGAAAATATTTAAAACCTAACTGAAACTACTCAATTTGATTCACACCTGTGTGGATGAACATTCCATCAACAATCACCGAGAAGCTAACTTGCATGCCTTTTTTGCACGTGATTCAGCCATAGCACCAATATATATCAATTCTGATGCAGGCTAACAGAATGTTAGCCTTGTATATATTTTGTTTTGTTCTCTCTTGTGCTCTTCTCTTGTTTTCTTTGTTTCTTATTTTGCCTTCTGCTGTAGCCTTGCTACCAACGCTGTAACTTTCCCGTCATCTTGACGGTCTTCTTCTAATATACAAAGACACACGTCTAGGCGTGTGTTCGAGAAAAAAAATATATCAATTCTGATGCAACAAAGTTTTTTTGCTTTCAAAAAGAAAGACAAGTTTTTCGATAGCAGGAGCACAGCTTAGCTCCCCATGTTCGTCACAGAATTTAATAGTCTTTAAACTATAGCAACACTGCAGAATGAGCTTCCAGCAGGATATTAGCATGCTCCCGATAACAAATATTATCACGCCAACGAAAGTACATAGGCAACAGAAACTACAACTAACAGCTGAGCAGAATACTCATCTCACACAGGCACAGCATGGAAGAAGACCACATGTGTTGGCATTGTCGCAGAGCCTCTCATGGTCTCCTCTTCAGGATTGCGCACCACCAACTCAGTTCATTTTCAGTAACAAGGCCGGGCCCAGAATCTCATCTAGCAACAGATGTAACTGGTGCAACACCTCACAGCGTCCCAAGCTCAGAGCCTTAATATGGGACGGGATATGTTCGAAAGACTCTCCTTAACAGCAGTCAACAGACTAACATCATTTTCTCCTTCCAAGTGAGCAGAATGTGCTTGACATTGCACTGCAGAATCTGATAATAATCAGAAAATCGAGTCAGTCTCAGTCACGGGAGTAAATGAATCTCTGTATCTCTGATGCTCGTAAATAGCAGGTTCACTCGGTCTCTTAATTTAGGAAAAGCATGAAAACACACATCATTTTCTCTTAACAAACTTAAAACGAGAGAACATGCACGTATGAGGAACTAGAAGCCATCTTAACAAAGGACAAATAGGAGTCAGATTTGAGTCCATGAGGACTTGAAACCCACGTGGTGGATACAAGGAAAATGGAAATTGCATAACCAGTTACTTGTTTCTATGATCAGTGCTACCAGTTATGGGTCATCTAGTTGCATACTTCTAGTCTAGTTGAAGAAGATACACATGAGCATGGAGAAAGGAACCACATTAATTAGATTTATATGCACAAATATGAAACAGGAAAACCTAACCTTGGAAGCAGCGACAATCACCTAATCCTTTCCAGAAGTCCTGTCCGTGTCAGTTCAACTGTAACATTCCTTATGTGGCTAATCTTCATTAGATCTTCGCTGCATTCATCTGAATCTCTATTTTGCAGGAGTTTCTCAACCAGCTCTTCTGACGTGTCTACCAGACGTAATTTCTCAAGTGCTCTAAGATGCTCAATACCATCAGGAAGGACCTTTAGCTCGGAACAGTATACGACCGATAGCATGACAAGGTTTTGCATCGCACTGTCCTCTATTCCAATTTGGTTGAGCTTTGCCGCACACCATATGCGTAGAAACCGAAGTTGTGGAAATGACCCTGCGTAAAAATCTAACCTCTTCCCTTCAAAAGCCTTAACTAGTTCAAGAGAGCGTAAACCATGTAACACACATAGACAGGAAAAACTTTCCTCATCAATATTGGAGAATACCAGGTGTAACCGAGTAAGGCTATTAAGGAGTGACCAAGAAGTGAAAAGTTGAGGCATCGATGTTTTGTCTAGCTGCCCTACTAAACCAAGCCAAGAAAGGGTTGGGGGTAAAGAAAGCCCTTCCAGCTGCAGCACATCACTCTTAGCTGCAGTGCCAATTTCAAGATGAACAAGATGGATCATTTTGGCGATAGCATTGCCCAGATCAGTAGAGTTTTCACTCTGCACGTTGCATACATCGAATGTTCTTAGCTCTATTAGAGCTCCAACTTCGTGCAGAAACTCTGGAGTGGCTTTGACGCACTGAAGAGCCTGTAGTCCTGCCAAGTGCTGGATGCCATTAGGCACCTTAACTCCACCACTGAAATTTTCTAATGCCTCCAATGCACCAGTAGCAGTGTGGGCGTACAGATATCTCAACTTCTGGAGTTTTACGACATTGTTTGGTAAATACGTCAGCTTAGTATCGGAAGCATCCAAGACTTCCAAGTTTTGTAACCTCCCCACTGCTTCAGGCAGGCTTTCGATATCGGTACATCTAAGGCCCAAATAACGGAGATTAAACAAATCGAATACCTCATTGGGCAGCATTTTGATATTGGTACCTTGCAGATCCAACGTCGACAACAAGTTCGAAGATGTCAGGATAGGCTTCAGAAAATCAACATTGATATACCTCTCAAAAACATGGAGCGCACGGAGATGTGTTGCACCAGATCGGCTCAGTTGTTCAAAGTTTTTAACATGTATTGATAGGCGGCGTGTGCCAGCAGCAGAGCCATTATACACGTCACCAAAACATTCCTCCTTTGCTTTGTTGAGGGCAAGAAGGCGTATGATATCATGCATCCGGCAGTGTTTCAGTCGTCCAGCATGATTCCTCCGAACTACCTGTAATAAGCTTCGGTTCACAAGCTCCATTAAGTATCCCTCTGCCACTTCCTCCAGTGTTCTGTTCTCCTTTTCCCTGATAAATCCCGCGGCAATCCACTGCCTCAGTATCGTCCTCCTTTTTAGTACATAATCTTCTGGGAATAATGCGCAGTGTAAGAAACAATTCTTCAAACCGTATGGAAGGTCCTCCAAGCTGACCTTTAGAACCATATGAGCATCAGGGATCACATCTGTCACCAACTGCAAATCCAAACCCATGTACACATTCTCCCATTCGGCAGAAGTTGGGGGTTTGCAGGAGAGTAGGCGGCCAATACATGCAAGAGCGATGGGCAAGCCTTGACACTTTGCTATGAACATCAAAGCCAAATTCTGCAACTCCAATGGGCACTCTTTATCATCATCATTCCAGAAAGCCCCTTTGCAGAACAACAACCAGGAGTGATGTGCTTGTAGTGGTTCCAAGTGAATTGCAGACTCCCTAGTTGCCAACAGTGACACTTCATGCTTTCTTGATGTGATAACAAATCGCCCAGTACAATTAGAAGTTGGAAAGATATTTTTTATCTCCGACCAACAGCGCGCAGTCCAGACATCATCCAGGACCAAGATGTACTTTTTACCTTGAAGGTAGTTGTGGATGGACTCTGCTAGGCCTCTCATCTCATTGTTTGCGGCATTGACTGTGATGCCGAACTCGGTGGCGATCTTCTTCAGCAGATCTTCGATGCGGTAACTCTCCGACACAGTTACCCAGGCTGCGGCGTCAAAATCCACTTTCACGGTACTGTACACATGAGCAACCAGAGTGGTTTTACCAACACCAGGCATCCCCCACACCGTGGTGACTTTGCTGCTCCTCTGCTCTGAATCATCACCACCACCGCCGCCACCGCCACCGGTCAGCCATCGTATCAGCATATCCCTGTTCTCCTCGACCCCCACAAGGTCCTCATCCCTGGTGAAGTGCAAAGCTTGACCTTGATTCATTGATCTGATGGCAGAAGTAAATCTGTCGATTCCTGCAATGACGGTGTAATCCTTCTTCCTCTGCTTGGCATCCTGCAGCTTGTCTTCGACTTTTTGGAGCTTGGACGCCATGCGGCGCCAGGTCTTAATGTGCTTGAGCCTGTTCTTCATTTTGGCGGCATACCCTCCATGCTTGACCTCCTCCAGCTTGTAGGTGAACTCGTCGACGACATCCTCAATCTGGAAGGCAAGGCCCCTGATCTCACGGACGAAGATGGTTGTGGTCCTGTCGGTGTCCTTGAACCGCTCTGCCTCCTGCAGGTATGCCTGCATGCTCTCCAACTCTGCCTTGGCCATGCGGATCTTGCCGAAGAGGACCCTCAGGGTGGATGCTTCCTTGAACAGCAGTGACCCGCCAAAGGTTGCCGCCTCTTTCACTAGCGCCGCGCCGAGCTTGACCACCAGCTGCCCGACAACAGCCTCTGCCATGGTTGTTGAGGCTCAAGTCAAAAGATTCTCTTCCAAGTCTTTCTTTCTCCTCTTCCAAGCTGAGACAGGCCTTGACTGTTGCTCACCTGAAGGTTCACGCATGCATCCATCACTTGTCCATTCATACATGCAACCATTTGCATTCGGAGGATAGATCATGCTACAACGTCAAGCTAAGTTGAGCAAACAAAATCATCTCCAAGGCATGCTAAATATAACGAGATGTAAAAACATTCTTGACCTCTAGCAATCAACACCCTGCAACTCAGCAAACAACACCTTCTGCTTTAACGTTGCAGACAATGACCATCTTGTACGCATGGTCCTGGAAACAAGACAAATCAGAGTAATACAAGTTCAGAAATTTAGAATATTGCAAGAGTTAGATGAAAATTCTAATAAGCTAACAAATATGTAACAAGTTCAAAAACAACAGACTATTGCACGGTTGTGGTGTGCTTTAACAGGAGAAAAAGCAAAGGATCCGAGGAGATGAGTTAACACAATAGTTTACCCTATTTTTTACAGAGACCAAATTGTAACCTAGTGAATCATTTAATTTACAAGGATCTGCAAGTCAAACTAATAAGCTGTACCTAAATGAAAGCAGGTGGATCAATATCAGAAGAGTCTATCCTGTACACATCGTCATCTCAGCTTTCCAAATTCTAGAAGGCATGTACAAACAATACAACTTAGATTGTGTGAAAAACTATCAAGTCTTGAGCACACTCTGTACATGAGAATGAAATATTTGAACATCAAGGTCGACCAAAAATTATCAGCAGTGCAGAACCATATCCCCATTGGGTAAACACTAACAGTTCGACAAATCAAGTTAAACCAACTACAAAAGCACCGTTTTATCAATCAATCATACTGACAGATATAGTTCCATTGTTGGATATTTTATAATGGCTAGAAAATGCACCTTATAATTAGCTCTTCACAAACCAAAATTATCATTCGGTAACACTAACAGTTCGACAAATGAAGTAAAATCAACTACAAAAGCAATGAGTTAACAAGGTTCTCTCTCTTGGGTCGAGTTGTAAGGTGGGGTGTTCGTCCTCTCAGTGACTTGTACATATAACCTTCTTTTCTATCAACTAGCACAGTGGCCCTCGCAAATGCGAGGGCAGCATCTGTAATTGGTTGAAATTATTCAGGAAATAAAAATATGGTTTTGTTGATATAACATTGTTTCCCATGAAGTGAATTGTTCTTAAAATTTAGCAAATATTTTGGTGAACTAAATATCAAGTATTCAAGTAGCAACTTCGGGGATCTGAAAGTATTAATTAGTAGTTTTTCTACGGAATAGGAATGAAACATGCACTTACGTTTATTTTTACACATCGAATAAAGAAACAAATAATAGTTCAAATATGTCTACCGTATAAAAGAAGCAATATCTGCCAAAATAATTCATAAGAATTAACTGTAAGCTTTTTAACACACCGTGGATACTAAATATGAAACATCTCAATCTGAAATTTGTGAGCTTAGCCATGTGAGTATCATTAAGCCAAAATATTTTGAATGTTTGACTTTTTGTGTCTTGTTAAGTCGAAATATCCCTTGATTGGAGGGACATTCTCATCCTTGCAAGAATATGTTGACCTAGCCCTTTTGTGTAATTGTGTAATTGTGCCGAGAATTTTTCTAGTGTGAGAGACGTTTCATCGATAGTGCGACTAATATCGTGTCTTCATTAATCTTAAAATTCCATGACTCAATGCCCCAAACTTTCTTAAGCGTTTGTATGTACTCAATCATACAAATAATGTACATAGTAGCCACCACTGAGTCATTAATTTTACAATTCCACGACTTCGAACATATGCAGGCGTTTTGTGTTTTTTTGTCACACGGCAATCAAATAAATTTGCCATTTATATGCACTAAATTATAGATTTTTTCGATAATTGCCTTGTGTTCTAGGTTTAGTCGTTAAACTTTATAAAGTTTGACGAAATATATGGAAGAAAATATAAAGATCTAAAATATAAATTTATTTCTATATGAATCATTATAAAATGTAGCTCATATTAGTATTACCGATATTGATATTTGTTGCTACATCTCGGTCGAACTTTACGAAATTTGACTTTAAGTAAACTCGAAACGCATGGTAAATAAAAATAGAGGAAGTATGTATTGCACTACGGTTAACATCGTCGTTACTTCATTAATTTTTGGTATTCGGATAATATTTTCATGTGTACTCAATTTTTCAAAAAATATATAGGTACTCTACGTTTTGGTAGTTACACCGAAACATTATATAATTTGATCAAATATATCAAAACATATAAATATCTAAAATTATAAATCATTGTTATAAGAAATATTTTAAAATGTATTTAATAAATTAATAAATCAGTTATGCATATCCTAGAATTTTAATATCCTTAGGCATCAATCTCTCTTCCACCACGTGCGGTTCAACAATTCTTTAAATGGAGCTAGGGGCTAGTCCCGTCTACGACGTTTCAGCCAATGGCAATCCCGCGTATGCGTCTCAGCCAATGTCTAGTACTCAGTCCCGTGTATGGCCTGGTCTAGAAAACGGACTAAAGTAATATATTGCTTTATTGAAGAAAAAAAAAGAGTACAGGGGTCCAAGACGTGATATTCGCACCATAAAGTGTGGCCAACATGTTACGTAACTACTAATGTTACGTAAAATCTCAGCCATTTATTTCAGATCTGACTAACATAATTAATTTAAATGATGTGGATCAACGTGGTGGCTCTATTAAATCCCTTTATTTTGCTTTTAGTATAGAAGATTGAAGAAAAAAAAGAGTACATGGGTCCAAGACGTGATATTCGCACCATAAAGTGTGGCCAACATGTTCGTAACTACTAATGTTACGTAAAATCTCAGTCATTTATTTCAGATCTGACTAACATAATTAATTTAAATGATGTGGATCAACGTGGTGGCTCTATTAAATCCCTTTATTTAGCTTTTAGTATAGAATAGATAGATAGAATAGATGCATCAAAACGCAATGCTTTTGTGTTTTTTGAAAAAAAAAAGGATATAGTTGCAATGTAGGGATATTTTTTCTGATACAAAGCCTGTTTGGCGCGTGGGAATTCACTAATCTAATGATATATTGGTAACTTCCTGTGGGTCCGCGCACCACTTCCTTATGTTCAGCTTAAAAGCCTTCCGGGTCGAATTTATATTAAGAAATAAGCAAAGATTAGAATATGCACCTTATAATTAGCTATCGGCATACCAAGATTAACCAAAGGACTCGATACTGACATTGGAGCTACCGCCCACGGAATCGAATTTGGGCTGTGCCGGAGTTGCTGCTGGCGCCTTCTCCCTGCTGCCCCTGCTTCTTTGGGCGGAACGCAGCCCCTTCAGGCTTCAGCCACGAGGCACCTCCATCGTGTTGTGATAAGGCGGCAGCGGAGTAGGGGCTAGATGGGGCGGCGGGGTGGGGAAGTGAGGCGGCGACGGAGTGGACCGGAGATGGAGGGGGCGGCGTAGTTGGAATGGGGATCAGGAGGAGAGAAGATGGAACACTTTTTTTTTTTTTTTTTTTTTTGACCTGGAGAAGATGGAACAATGGCGACGCAAAAGGCACATCCAAATTGTCTACGTCAGTTTGGCTCGCTAAAATGGTCCTTTTGTCCACGCGTCCATTTGGGTATGGTGCCTCCAGCGGCCTGATATATTTTTTTCCTACTTATTTTTTTCCTTTTTCATTAAATATAGTTCCAAATATTACACAAATTAATACATAATTGGGAATATGGTTTGACACAAACTAACACATAATTTGTAAACATGGTTTACACAAACTAATACATAGTTGAAATATTGCAAAATAAGGAATCCTAACTAGTGTTGGCTTCGCTGCAATCGTATGTTCGCTGCCAAGAAAGAATACTCTTACTCACTCTAAGTCACCCAAACTGAAAAATCTAGCTGGTAATAATATCCTTGTTGGTCCTTTCGATGACGAACATCCAAAAACCGCCACTAGCAGCTTCAATTGACCCGTGACCATATTCGCTGCAAAGAAAGAACACTCTGACAGTTCTAACTGTTGGTGTTCGAGCCGGACTCGCCGTGATAGGCTTCAATTGACAAGTGGTCATATTCGCTGCAAGAAAGAACACTCTGACAGTTCTAACTGTTGGTGTTCGAGACGGACTCGCCGTGATAGGGCCCGTGGCAGGATGTGTCATCGAACACCTTAACGATCATCTCACCATCCCCCCTCGTAGAGGAAGGTGAACTGGCAGCCGGGCTCGAGCGCCAGGTCGCGGGTGAACTTGTCCCACCCAGTGTGCAGGTACATCTTGCAATGCCCGTCGAACAAAACCTCGACTGGCCACCGACAGAAGTTGCAATTCTGAATTTATCACATTGAATCTATCATTAAACTCCTTTCCCAAGAGATCCAAAACAGCAAAAAAACATCAACACGATAATGATGCTCATTATTAATGCCGGTCTTTTGTCTTGGTTTCTTTGGGTTCACATAGTCATTCTCCATATCTATTGAGATGTCATGCTTCTCACAGAAACAAAAAGTTACCTTCTCCATAAGAGAACTCCACCCCTCATTTGTTCTAAGATTTTCTAGTTCCTGCTTGGTGGATTCCACATCGGAAATAGCATTCACAATGTCTTTGTCCTTTCTCTGTAAGGTTTTTGATAACCCATTTGTTAACGCTAATATCATCATCATCATATGTAAGAAAAATGCAGAATCAAAGGTTTGGAAATATTTGAGAAGACCATTTGCTTGACGCCTCTTGCCCGAATCTGAACCATCCTTCTCAACATATTCTAGTACGTTAACCGCCGAAGAGAACATCTTTGACAAACCCAACATGTTCTATAATGGGAATTCCATCTAGTGTCACCTGGTCTTTGAAGTGATAGCTCTTGATTTAGTCCTGTTCCTGTAGAGATCTATCCACAACCAATAGCTTTCCTCTTCAAAGTTGGTCTTTTCTCTTGCAAGATGCCCCCACAACATTCAGCAAAACTGATATCATATCAAAGAAATCTCCAACATCAAATATATTATTTGCAACAGCCACAACAACCAAGTTGAGTTTATGAGCAAAACAATGTATATAATATGTTGATTTGTTCTCACTCATAACTTTCGCTTGCAAACCATTAAACTCACCAGACATGTTACTCTTGGCCTCTAATTTTCTTTAGACTCAAACCAAGTTATGAAAATAAGAAATCTATGCAAGACTTGAGATGAGAAGCTGTTGTTTCCTCCACATGAACAACACCGACAAACTTTTCTTGGACCAGCCCACATTTATCAACATATCGGAGAACTACCGCCATTTGCTCTTTGTCAGAAACATCTCGACACTCATCTACCAATAAGCTGAACACACCACTGCCAATTTCTTCCATCATAGAACTCAACATTTCTTTTGCAAAGCACTCAACAATATCTTTCTGAATTTTTAGAGACAACAATTGATTATTGTCTGGAGCATTTTTGAATGCCTTAGCAACAACATCATTCTGCTTAATAGTGTAGTCCATCATCTCCTTATAATTTCCTTTCTTTTCAAAATCTTTTGATTCATTGTGGCCACAGAAAGATTGTCCTAGATGCAACAAGTATCGACAAACATTGATTGCAGCATTTAACCGGATGAGATGCTCATTCTTTTCAATTTGACTTTGTCTATGCAAATCTGCATGGATTGATTGATCTTTCTTTAGTAGATCATCGCAGTCCTTGAGTGCCCTGTTGTGAAAGCTATTGCGATCGCCGACATGAGTCACCAATCTCTCGGTCTTGTTCCAAGTGTTCCAACCTTTTATTACAAATGCATCATGTCCGTGATGGCTGTCTTTAACATTGTCCCTGAACAGATAACAACATAAGCAATAGGCTATGTCTTCCTTCTCGCTATACTCTATCCAGTTAGCATGCTGATCAAACCAATCAGGATTGAATCTTCTCTCTCTATTCTTATTCTTTTTCTTCCCGATCGTCCTATTTGGAAACTTGAAACCTCGAGGTTGGTAAGGTCCCCAAGTCAGATACTTTCTCCTGATCTCGTCACGTTGATTGGGATGATAATCTTCCATTCTCTTCCTTTTACCTAGATCCCGAGGAAGTTTGTCTAGATCAATCAGTTGAGGGACGGCAGAATTATGTCTTGGTCTTTTAGCTCTTGGTTGATTAGCAGCTGAACTCTCTGTTCTAGTGTTGTTTCCTGTGGTGTTAGTGTTGCTAGTGGAGCTATTACTTCTTGATGTCTTTATCAAATATTTCTCCATTATTTCCCTTGTTGCCTGCCAAATCATTGAAATATTAACAGTATAAGTTCATGCAAGAACTAGTAAGTCAAATATTTCTCCACTGAAATAGTAGGCAGATTGAATTGCATATATAATTCCAAAGTTGCATCGCATAGAAAATTCCCAAATCCTAGAAATTGGGTACGAGTAGTGTATACTAGTATCTCAAATTAGTGCTACAAAATTAAATTAAGACCACCGTACTAGCAAGGATTCTCTCTGATTTGACATAGAAAAGATCAAGACAAGCAGAATAAAAAGGATAAAAATGTAAAGCCCTAATGTTTATAGGTTGAGAATTTGAGATGATGGATTACCTACGCATATACTGCAGGCTGCACCGTCCGAACGCGGAGGCAGCACCGGCCTGGCCGGAGTGCCGGACGGCCGTACAGACGAAGGATTGAGGGAGTCAAGCGGTCTGCCGCCTGCCTGCTCTGCTCTTGTTCTCCAGGGAGGCAGAGACGAAGCCATTTAGTACTGGAACTAGGACAAATGTCCGTGCGTTGCCACGGGATAACAAAAAAATTACTACCAGTAAACAATTATTTCGGTCTATAAATGTGTGCAAAACATAAGTAATATGGTTCCCGTTCATATATGGATGAATATCGACTCTCTCTTTCTCCTGTTTTTCTCCTTTGTAAATTTGTAAATGTCATGTCTCGCGGCTTCTTCCACTCCACTTCTCCACCCCTTCATTTACCTTTGGTTTAGCTATGTCATCTTCACCCCCTTTATTTGCCCTTGGTTTAGCATTGCCATCGCTTTAAAAGTCTGTCATCTCACGTAGCCTGATGGAACATCAAATAGTGATGTCAAACTTTGACGTACTAACCAAATCTACGTTTTTAGTCGAGAAGGAAAATCAATAGGAAGTATACAGTAAAATTTGCACTTACTTTACCTTACTACATCATTAATAAAAGTGGGGAAAAGAAGGGTATTAACTATATGTTGCATAGGACAAATTTTTGGTAAACATTAACAAATGTAAAATCCTGAAATTGTGGAATGCAGGAGTGTTCCTGCAGAATCATTCGTAACAACCAACTAAAAAAATACTACTATCGAAAGTGTAGTTGAAAACATTTCTTTATTTTTATCCTTCGTATTTCGAAAACCGCCATCTGATCCCCAATCGATCAATCTTAGCCTCGCGCCGGCGGAGTCCCGTGCTTGCGCTAGCAGCCTCCCGCCAGTTGACTCCCACGATGCAGCCTCACGCCGTTGGGCGGCCTCCCGCCCTTGGACTAGGTGGCCTCTAGCGGGCGGGCTGGCGTTCTCACGCGCTCCGCCGCCGCGTTAGCTCGCCTCTTGTCGCCGCTGCTCGAGCTCTCCTCTTGCCGCCGCTGCTCAAGTTCACCTCTTGCTGCTACTGTTGGAGCTCGCCTCTCTCGCCGCCGCTAGAGCTCGCCTCCTCCTGCGCCCATGTGTCTGACTCAAGGAGGCCGGCGCCACCGGGCCAGCTTCACCTCCCACCCTGCCGGCCCCGACTACACCCTGCTCCCGGCTGGCATCCCTCTCGACATGATGCCATGGAGGCAAGCCCGATCGCCATCGCTTCCCCCGACGTAGCCCCTCCTATGTCTTGAGCTGGTAGGTTTGCATAACTTGTTAATTCACCTCATACTTCACCATAATCTGCATCACGGGATGACTTATGCGCATCAGTATAGCAGCACATGCTGAAGAGTTCAGAGTCTAATTTTGCAACTCAAGAACGTGTTAATTCTGTCAATAAGAACACCTTGATTATCTTGCCCCCACCTAGATTGTGTCAAAATAAGAACAAGCCAGATTATATGCCTCCTGAAAGGTTATGCATTTGTGAAAGATAACAATAACTTCCTACTCCCATTTGCAAGGATAAGTTGATACTATACCACATTCCCATTTGCAAGTTAAGAGGGATTAGGTTTCTTGTATTGTCGGAAAAAAGTGGTTTGCTGGCATTAGTTTATTAGTGCAGTCGGTCGGATTATTGGGATCTCATAAGGAAAGAAAGACATCAGTGACATCACGAAAGAAAGATCTCAGTTTCTTTTATGATTAGAAAGTAGAAGTAGTAACAACAATCTAAGTAGTTAATACTATTGGTCGGTATGTAGCTAAGTTTCAGAGATGTGGACTTTGCCTGAAGTTATTGTCTCCCCTAAACGTGGAAGAGACAAATAGCATGTGGTATAGTGTACTGGTATCACCAAAATGAAGTGAAATGGCAGTACATTTTACTCCCCTAGCCGTGGCAGAGACAAATAGCATCGAGTATTTTGTAAGGAACAAATCTACCTGGCAGATGCAAAATGGAGTACAATACTTGTTATTTAGCTAATGCCATATATGCCATGTACACTTACCAAAATTCCATATTGCCAAAATGCATTTGGTCTTGTCTGACCATGGATACCAGGCTTGATTCCTTGCACATTCTTGATCTACCCAAGCATGGAGTACTAAAGGGCCTCCTTTCTCTGTCAGCATCTTGCAAAGTGAGGATAGTTTAAGTATACAATACTATCCAGATCTTAATAGTGGCAAAAATAAGGAGATGTCATCATTATACAATATGCAAAGTGAGGATTGTTTTGCACTTTTGGTGCTGTATATTCTGCATTTGTTTGTAGTATGACATATAGCGCATTTGTTTCACCGGAAGTTGCAGGCAGTTGGATTCATATAACCAGGAAGATATCTTAAATTATATGACACGCCTAAAAACGAAATAAAGGAAGATTAGAAAAGGAAGTATTAAAAAATATATACCTCATACCCTCTGTCTACAGGAAAGCCATGGAAAGCTGAACCACAGTAGTGTTACTCTTAATTAATAAAACATGAGACTCGGCCATGATTTGAACAAACGAAGTTTAAAATATTAAATAACTAAATCAAACTTCCATAGTCAAAAGAACCACATTATCTATTAGATGGTGGGAAATTTTGCACTGATCTAAAATGTCTACTTGAACATGCCATAAAGCTACATAAAAACAATACATGTAGCATCATAACTATTAAGAAGACACATAAGAAAATGATGATGCACCTTGTTGAGTAAAAATAATTTTAGAGAGATAAATTAAAATCCATGAGGTAAATATGAATAAGAAAACTATTATGTTTATATTTATATTCTGGCATGACTTGCAAATTTTGGGAAGCCGGACATACTCGCTCGACTTGTTATAGTTCATTTGGAGCTAAAATAAGCCAAATTAATCAACTTGTTTCTCCATCCAGGCTCCCTACTTACCTCCATGAGAGACCAAAGAATTTCTTCGACAATAGAAGTAAGGCACACTACGTTGATGTTTACAAATATAAATTAGAATCCACATGGTATAACAAGCAAATTAGGTAATGAATGAATAAAGAGTGGAAGCAATCTTCCGAGTTCGATTCTCTCGCTTAGTACTAATGAGATCTCACCCGATGAATCCATCAGTACACATAAGTGGATATTCTGACGCCCCTCAACACATGAACTCAGTCCCATGGAGTAGCCCTATCAGACCACCCTGCAGCACCAACCAAAATGTTCCCATATTAAAGCACGCTGGTTATCTTAGTGAAACAAATAGATGCTAATGTGCATGAACATCCTCTCTAAATAAATATGCATGAAGAGGATGCCATTACCTGAATCATGTCATCCACCTCCGCCCCCAGCTTATCACACTTATGTGCAATGGGTATGACTGAACGGATGTTTAGAGACAAAGAAAAAGCGTGTTAACAATGCAAAGTAGCAATTGTAGTGGCTGATTTTCAGAGAACTGTATACTGAACAGATGACTGAATTTTGGGAAACAACAACTGTATTGTTCATGTACCTGGGTGTACTTTTGATCTTTTGCTGCTGCAGCCACATCCTATCCTTGGTTGTCTTGGAGAGATGACAAATGTGCTTGTGTATGAGGAGCTCCTTGCTGACGGTTCCACTGAGCTATATTCGGTTCCTATGCAATCAAATGACAATGCTGTCAGCATCTGCTTCTAAATAATCTTATGACAGAAAATAAAAGATATGGTTCTATGTTACGACTGCATCGATCACCGGTCATCCAAGCAGCAAAGTGCTCATTCCAAAAAGAAAATGATGCACACATGACTGGTGAATGTGAATCAATTGGGGAATGGCTGGAGCTGAGAATGTTATGGTATAGCGAACTCCTCCCAGATCCGGCACCACACAATAGGATTCCACCACTCCATCACGACATACCTTGGGGACGAATAAGCCGCCTCGCCATGGCAGTCCACCATCAGCTCGAGGCCAAACCGCTCTTCCACCGTGTCGTCTCCGCGCTTGGTGGTCCAGTGGCGGACATGCATCTGCACGAGTTGCTCATAAAAAATAAGGGCATGGCGGCCTTGATCTTCCGATTCCGCCAAACTTTGTTGTCGCTTGCGGCCGCGGCTAGGTACTGGAGCGGCTCGAGCGATGAACTGATTCATTGCCGTTGGAGGGGATCCCGCCTCATATAAGGAGCTAGGGAGGCAAGAGATCATGCGTTTTTGGAAAGTGCAAATCAGTAATCATGCTCGAGCGAGATTTGGAAAGGGCAAAAATTACTCAGACCAAGATCTACGGAGAAGGAATTTATGAGGAGCATCAAGGAATCGCTGATTTTGGAGAAGAGAAAGGGAGTCGAAGGACGACGGACGGATGACCCAAAGGACGACGAAACGTATTGGTAGAATAAGGAACCAGTTTAGTCTTTTTAAGTAGTAGAGATAGAGATTCCGCCTCGGAGAGATGAAACAACGGACTGCCTAATTAACTCGATCGAGTCATCGAGAAGGTCAGGATACTCCTCGAGCCGCCGCCGCCGGACACAATGTAGAATGGGCTGTAGCATGAGAAAACGTGAGAAAAATTTGTTAATGGGCTTTAATAAAGAAGGCTGACCGAATGGACTGGGGGCGATGGTACTGGGCTGACCGGAGGCAGTGCCTCATCGTAGCAGCGATTTACACAGAAATAACCCAAAACTGAAAGAAAAGCACAGACTGATCCTCTGGCGAAACTATTTCACGAATCTAACCCTTTTGTGTGGCGCCCCTCTCAAGGGCGCCACACGTGCTCATGTGGCGCCTCTAGCTCTGGCGCCACACACCCATCCGACGTGGCCCGTCGACGCTGAGCCGGTGACCCCGATCCGACGTGGCAGCACGAGTGGCGCCGCTCCGGCCGGCGCCACACTTTGAAAGTGTGGCGCCCCCGGGAAGGGCGCCACACATTGACTTAAGTTTGGGCGCCGCGCGCGCCCAGCCCGACCCTCTTCTTTCTTTCTTCCTCTGTTCCTCTTCTCTCCTCCAAAGGCGCCCGGTTTTCTCTCCCCCTCTCTCCCCCCCACCAAATCAACCACCAAATCGTCAGATCTGTCCGTGGAGATCGTTCCCAACTCGTTGCTTGAGGTAATCTCCTCCGTTTCCCCTCTTTTCATCCATTGATTTTGTGTATTTGCTCCAATCTATATGTGAAACCCTAGATGTGGATTTGGTTGATTTGAGGGTGGAGATGGATTTGGTTGGATGTTAGGGTTGTTGAAGTAGAAGAAATGGTAGTGTGCTAGTTTGTATGGGTAGATTATGTTGATTATGGTATCTAATGAACACATGTGTGTATGTGTTGTTCCCATTATGCTAGGGGGATGGAAAGAATTGTTCATGTTCATCATGTGGACAAGGATGCTTACTTGAAGGGAAACATAGAGCCGGACCCGGAAGAGGTTGACTTGGTGTTTGACGTTAGCCCTAGCTTTGCGGAGGTGGTAGCACAAGTTAGGGTTGAGTTGAATTGGAATGAGCCAAATGATGGTATTGAGCTAGAGGGAAGGCATAATGTGGGGTTTGGAATGCACACCCGTTGGAAGATAATGCGTATCAACTCCGAGCAACGTTGGTCCATTTACAAGGAGACGGTGGCCGGGTCACAAGATAAGGCTTTGGAGTTGTTTGCAACCAAGACGGTTGAGGCTCGTATCGAGCTTGACCTTAACCGGCCCTCCTCCCCGTTCGAGAGAGGACTCCTCCACCCATGAGCCAAGAAGAGGCCACCCAATCTCCCATTGTCCAATCTCCCATTGCCCAACAACCTCCGTTGGATAATGAGTATGATGAGCACGAAGATGGTGATGATTGTTTCGAGATGAATGGCAACAATGTGGGTGATTTGGATAAATATTGGACGCAAGAGGAGATGGACCACTCCATTCCTTATTCCGGATGCTATGCGTCGGACTCGGATGATGATGGACCCGAAGAGGAGGTTGACGAGGATGGCTTCACGGCTAAGGAAGCCGAAAGAGCCGAGATCTTCAAGAAGGTAACCGGACGGGATATCCGGGTACCATTGTTCCGTGATGTTAGTCTTGCGGATGGAGCCGTGGTTGATGGTGGTAAAAGTTTACTTCTTGGAGCTAGGCCACTATCCAAGAGAGATGTGGATGGTAGGACGGCTATGATCTCTAAAGGGCTAACGTTTGATACATTCTTGGAATTGAAGATATGGTTGAAGGAGTTCTCCATTAAGCATCATCGCCCTTACATCGTTGTTCACTCGGACTTGAAGAAGCGGTACACGCTAAAATGTGTGGATAAAATGTGCCCATGGGTTGTCCGTGCACGACCTTTCAAAAAATGGCCCTCTTGGCACATAACAAGTTGTGTAGCCACTCACATGTGCCGGGGACCGAAGCTTGGTGCCCATGGGTTGCTCGTATTTAACTCAAAGTGGGCAAGAGCTTATGATGAGGATGGGAGGAGATATGGCCAAATGACAAGCAACATGGCCGAGTGCTTCAACAATGTTTTGAAGGGTGTCCGTGCATTGCCCGTGACGGCAATCATTCAATACACATTCGAGAAGTTGAATGTCTATTTCCGAACTACACCGATGAAACGGAGAAGGAAATTGCTTTGAATGCCGAGTTCCCAAAGAAGGTTCAAGAGTTCATGGATTTTCAGGCGAGGAAGGCCGACTCCCAAACGGCTACATGTTATGATAATGTTGATCGGGTTTACCAAGTGAATGAGCCGGGAGGCACCACACAAGGTGGTGTCCAACACGGAGGCCGGGCTTTCCGTGTGTCCCTAAAGACATGTGAATGCACATGTAGGAGGCCCTCTTTGCTTCATTTGGCTTGCTCCCACTTGCTAACAGCGGCACGCACTAGACGTGTCGACTACAATAACCCGCTCACCGTTCGGGAGTCCGAGTTCTCAATCGAAGCCACAAAGAGGACATGGGCTCCAAGGTTTTGTCCTTACTTGGATCAATCACAATGGCCGGAGTATCATGGAGTGCAAGTTTGGCCAGATCCGGAATGGACGGTTGTGAAACGTGGAAGAAGAAAGACAAAGAGGTATCACGGAGATATGGATAGATGGGGTCATTCCGGAAACAGGTTATTCCAAGAAGCTCGCGAGCCAACTAATTGTGGATCCTGCAATAGTAAGGGCCACAATAAAAGGAAGTGCACATCCGGCAAAAAATCAAAGGGCAATGATGCTAGCACAAGTCAAGCATCAAGTAGCCAACAAGCTTCAAATCAACCTCCAAGCCAACAAACCCCAAGCCAACAAGCTCCAAGCCAACAAGCTCCAAGCCAACCGCTGACAAGGGATCAACTTGTCAATGCCTACGGGTTATAGGCTAGGGTTTAGTTAGAAGTAGAGGGCAAGTAGATCTCGAAGGTTTCAGCCGAAAAGTACTCGACGATTAAGAAAACTAGGGTTTGTGAACAATGATTCGATGATCTCCTCGTCCCTCGACTCCCCCTTTATATAAGAGGTGGAGCCGAGGGTTTCGTTTTGTACAAGTTACGTAGTTCGGGACGGTTTCTAACTCATCCCGCCGGATTACAAACAACACTTCCTATTACAACTCTACTTTCCTTAATATATCTTGGGCTCTCGAACCTTCTTATTCTTCGGGTAGTGGGCCTTCATTAAACCCCGGGTACTATCTTTGGCAGGCCCATTTGGGATGCCTATGTCGATAGCCCCGAGATTTTGCTTGAATCGTAGAGTCGGGGAAAATCTCCATCGTTTATTTTTATTCGACAATTTAAACTTTTCTATATTTCTTTATATAAATTTCTATATTGTACGGGGATATTGGTAGTTGGGGCTAGTTCATCCGACGGATCAGGTACTAGTTAACCGCTCTAGTGGCAATCCGCAAAAACCTACTTCAAGATCACGTCCCCGGACATGATCTCGGGATACCGGTGCAAACTTCGACGAGTGCCGCTTAAGGTCTTACCATTCTGTCGAGTCCCGAGTCAAATTTATCGAGTACCTAACGCGTCCGTTAGGATTTTTCTTCGTATCTCGCCGATACGGATAAAAGTAGCGAGAGCGCAGCTCTTTGGCGATGCCACGCCCAGCAGAACGGATCCGGGGTCTTACCTTCGCAAATTTGCGGCATTCGAAATTGATCGCAACTTTGGCGTTCCGAGAATATATTGTCGAGTGCTTTTCCGGCTGTTGGAATGACACATTTTATCGAGTCAAATATGACTTATATTAATCTCCCGATGGGAGTATATGTAGAGTTAATTATAACTCGAAATATACTCTCTTGCTTTCCTATCTTTCTTTCTTTTCCTTTTTAAATTTCATCGGGCACGCGAACAGCGTTCCCGATGGGAGTAGCCCCCGAGGCTACAGCCAAGAACTTGTGCTTGGTTGTAGGCTCAACATTTTAGTCCACCTTGTCGCTATGTTGCCATTATTTCCCGATATTCTCTCTTTTCTTTCTTCTTTTTTTTATCTCTCGGGTGCGCGAACAGCGCTCCCGATGGGAGTAGCCCCCGAGGCTACAGCCAAGAACTTGTGCTTGGTTGTAGGCTCCCGCAATTTCTATATTGCCATAGTCGAAATTTTACTTTTATCGAAGTAGCCCCGAGCATTTGGGCAAAAACTTGTTTCTGACCAAAAGCTCCCGAAGTATTCAAATAACTTCTCTGTCGCCATTCTCCTTTTATTTTTCTTGTCGACATACTTTCCTTTGTCAAATTCACTTCAGCTCTATTAATAGTCGGGATTTTTCTGCCTTGTGGGTCCATTGTTCCCACCACGTTGACACGTCGTGCAAGTGGGGGACACACATCCTCCGCTTTTCCTGGCGCACGTACGGTAACGCCTGTGCTGTTCCACTTCAGTAAAAATACCTTTTTACCCTCTTATCTACTGGATCTTTTTTCACCACATGATTTCTTCATCCAACGGTTCATTACTTCTCCCGAAGCCTATATAAACCTTTCTTCAACCTCGGTCCACTCCTTCGCTTGCGCCGCACATCTGTTCCCCTCGCAAAAACTTCCCTTGCGCCCAACTCCGTGTGATCTTCCGCACGCACGAGCATTGCTTTTTCCAGATGCTGTTGATGCCACCGCGCACGCGACTCACTCGCCACGGTACTCCGGAATCCAAGATGGCCGCCGAAGATCTTGAGTGGGAGAGATCTAAAATCTCCAACCAAGACGTCAACATGCCGAAGAGGCTTGGCTTGATGAAGAAAGAAGACGCCATTCGCTTTCCCAGCGAAGAAAGCTACCCCAACCCTCCAATGGAGTACCGGGTTAGTTTCGTTGATCATCTCATCCGCGGCCTTTCGACCCCAATTCACGATTTCCTCCGCGGCCTTCTCTTTGTCTATGGGATTCAGCTGCACCAGCTGACCCCCAATTCCATCCTTCATATTTCTATTTTCATCACCCTGTGCGAATGCTTCCTTGGAATCACTCCAAATTGGGTTCTTTGGAAACGCATTTTCTGCCTCCGCCGCAATGGCTCCCACAACGCCACTTATAACATAGGTGGTGTTGTTATTTGTGTCCGAACTGACGTTGATTACTTCGACGTCAAATTTCCCGATTCTCGTCCAAGGATGGCGCAAAAGGTGGCTCTACATACACGAAGAAAGTGCCAACTCCGTAGAGCACAACATAGTCCCTTTTGACGGAAGTGCCAAAATTCAACGCCGCCGCTCTCGGGATGCTCGAAGCTTCCGAAGAAGAGAAAAGGCGACAGAAGCGCTTATGTCTCGTATTCATGAACTTCAAAATACTCGAGGCAAAGAGCTTTCTGGTGTTCAAATCACTGCCTACTTTCTTCGGATTAGAGTGCAGCCTCTTCAGGCTCGCAAAAATCCCCTTTGGACGTATGCTGGTGAAAATGACGCCAATAGGTTGTCGAAAGATCTTGCTCGTGAAGGACTTGGAAAAGCTTATTCGAAGAATTTCCTCGCGGAGCAAGAGGGATCCTATTCCTTCCTCTTGCCGCGTGGAACCATACAGCTCCACCAATCCTCTCCCCAAGGTATTTTGTCTTCTCGAATTTTTATCTTGTTCCGAACTTTTCCTGCATCTCATTGTTTTGATATCTCTCTAATATTTCTTTTGTCGTTATATTTCTGCAGAACCATCGTTGCGAGGACGTCAGCTTCATCGTTGCTCAATCTACTGATGTGGTTTACCTCGCATCCATCAAATAGCTTCTCGAGTTCATTTTACACCTCCTTGTACGCTACCATGCTATCATTGACTGCATCACATTGGTTCATAACTTGCTGGGCCACCAATTGTGAGTCGCCAAAGATTTTTAATCGAGTTGCGCCGCATGCTTTCGCCATCTTCATCCCGTGTATGAGGGCTTCATATTCTGCTTCATTGTTGGATGCGTTAGGGAACGTCATCCGAAGGATGTACTTCAATTTGTCGCCTTCAGGTGATATAAGTACTACTCTGCGCCAGCTCCTTCTATTCTCTTGGACCCGTCGAAATTCATGGTCCAGGTTCTTGACAAGTCTGGGGGTCCTGTGTTTTGCAGTTCCATCCACTCTGCGATGAAGTCTGGCAAAACTTGCGACTTGATTGCTTTTCTTTTTTCATACGTGATGTCCCGAGGGGAAAGTTCTATTCCCCAAAGGGAGACACGACCGTAGCTTCCGGATTGTTCAGTATATTTGACAGAGGAGCCTCATTGACCACTATGATCGGGTGTGCCGAAAAATAGTGGCGCAATTTTCGTGCTGTTGTGAACACTCCGTATGCTAGCTTTTGGTACTGAGGGTACCTTTGTTTTGACGGTGATAAAACTTCGCTGACGAAGTAAACTGGCCTCTGTACTCCGTGGAGTTTTCCTTCTTCTTCTCTTTCGACAACTAGCGCCGTGCTCACCACTTGGGGCGTGGCTGCGATATATAACAGGAGAGGTTCCTTTTCCTTCGGCGCCACCAAAATTGGTGGTGTCGAGATTTTGCGCTTCAAATCTTCGAAGGCTCTGTCGGCTTCTTCGTTCCACTCGGAATTTGTCTCCTTGCTTTATCAAAGCATAGAATGGTAACGCTTTTTCCCCTAGCCCGGCGACGAATCCGCTCAAAGTTGCGACTCGCCCGGTTAGTTGTTGTATCTCTTTCAACTTTGTTGGCTTTCTCATTGTTACAATAGCTTGTATTTTATCGGGATTTGCTTCAATCCCTCTTGCTGAGACTAGAAACCCCAAGAGTTCTCCTGCTGGGACGCCAAAGGAACACTTTGTCGGGTTCAACTTCAGGCAGAATTTGTTGAGGTTGTCGAACGTTTCCTTGAGGTCCTCGATCAGTGTTGTCCCCTCTTTTGATGTTATGACGACGTCGTCGATGTATACTTGCACGTTTTTCCCAATCTGTGTCGCCAAACACTTCTGCATCATCCTCTGATATGTTGCTCCCGCGTTTTTAGACCAAAGGGCATTGTTCGTAACAAAACACGCCATAAGGTGTAATGAACGCGGTCTTTACTTCATCTTCTTCTTTCAACCTGATCTGGTTATAACCGTAATACGCGTCCGGGAAGGAAAGACGTTCGCATCCAGCCGTGGAGTCGATAATTTGATCGATCCTCGGGAGGGGAAAGTGATCCTTTGGACAATGTTTATTGAGACACGTAAAGTCGACGCACATGCGAAGGACCTTAGTGTTTTTCTTTGGCACCATCACGAGGATTTGCTACCCATGTGGCTTCCGTGAATATCTCTTTGATAAAACCAGCTTCTTGTAGTCGATTGATTTCGACGAAGCATAGCTTTGCGGTTTGGTTCCGAAAAACGCCGCAAAGGTTGTTTGATTGGTCTCGCTGATGGATCCAAATTTAGGTGGTGCTCGGCAAGTTCCCCGGGTACTCCCGGCATGTCAGCTGGACACCATGCGAAGATTTTCCAGTTCTCACGGAGGAACTCGACGAGCGCGCTTTCCTATGCGATATCCATGTTGTTTGCGATAGATGTCGTCTTTTTCGGGTCCGTCGGGTGAATCCGCACCTCCTTAGAATTTTTCTCTCGTATTGAAAGTTGATTCTTTATTTGGCCTTCCAACGTCCGGCGATACGTCGTAATCGATCATACTTTTGACGCCAAATACTCAGCCTTGCATCCCGAAAGTTTCGATAATCGATGAAAATCCTTGTCGCACTTATCGGCTAAGGCGAAGCTTCCTTTGATCGTGATTGGTCCCTTTGGTCCGGGCAATCTCCACAACGGTATGTATAGTGTGGTACAGCCATAAACCTAGCATATCGTCGGTCGTCCCAACGGAGCGTGGTACCTGCGATGGAAAATCCACGACTTCAAACTCCGGTTCTCGATTCTATAATTTTCTCTCGGTTCCAAACCGAACGTCGAGGTTGATCTTCCCCAATGGGTAACTTGGTTTCTCCGGTGTGATGCCGTGGAACCTTGTGTACGTTGGCTTCAAGTTTGCTAAGGATATGTTCATCTTCCTCAATGTATCTCGCATACATAAGGTTTAAGCCGCTGCCACCATCTATGAATACTCGAGAAACATCAAATCCCGCAATAACCGCCGCGACATAAGTGCTGACCGCCCTGGTCGAGGAACTTGCTGCGGATGATCCGCTATGGTGAAGCCGATGTCTTGCCCCGACCAATTGAGGTACTCAACTCGTTGGTGGAGGCATTTTCTCTCGCCATGAACACTCGTCTCGAGATTACTTTTTGAGTTCTGTTGGACGGCCTTCCCTTCCGAATCATCGACACCGCTCCGTTTGAGTTAGGATCGACATAAGGTGGTGGTGGAGGTGCTGCCGCTATTCTGAGCCGATGCCGATTGTCGTCTCGTAATCGCGGGAGGTGGTGGTAGGTGAACTTCGCTCCCGGGCTCCCGAGGATTTCTCCGTGCTGCTCGAGCGTGAGCGTTTTCGCATATCCGAACATTGCCCGAAAATTTCGACAGTCTTTTCCGCGAGTGCCCTGACCGTCTTTTCCCGTTCTTCGTCGAGGAAAAAATGCATCCGGCACGGTCCGTTCAAAGCATTTCTTCTGGGGACACGAAAGGTCTTGGAAACCTTGGCCCGCTATTTTGTCTGTTGCGGGAGTCGTCCCTATTATCGCTTCGCTGCTCATTGCTTCTCTGATAATCATCTCTATTGTTTCCTCCTGTGTTTGCCCGAAATCCTGCCGAAATTTGCCCTGGGGCATCATAGTTCGGGTACTGCCGAGGAAATTTCGACCACGGTCCTCCTCTGGCGACCTGTGCCGTTTATTGTGGACAGCGTCTTCTCCATCCGCCCATCTATTTGCTATCTCCATCAACGCGGATACTGTCTTTGGATTGGTCCTTCCCAAGTCCTCGACAAAATCTCCACGCCTAATTCCTGCGACAAACGCATCTATTGCTCTCTCGTCAGATATATTTTCTGCCGAGTTTTTTATGATGTTCCACCTTTGGATGTATTTTCTCATTGACTCATCTCGGCTTTTGTCGACATGCCCTCAGCTCTTCTAACGACGCAGGTTTTTTGCACGTGGACCCGAAGTTCTTGACGAATACATCCTCGAAACTTTCCCAGGTTGTCGATAGATCCCGGCGGAAGCTTTTTGATCCAAGATCGTGCGGCTCCACTTAAGTGCACTCGAATACTTTGCATGGCTGTTGCCCTAGTTCCTCCAGATTAACTTCACCGTCTCGAGGTAATCAACTAGCCAATCCTCCGGATCTTGCAAGCCGTCGAATTTTTTGAAGTGATCGAGCAACTTAAATCCCGAAGGGACTCGAGTTTTTCGTACTCTCCTTGTGAAGCACGGCAGGCCGCACATATCCTCGTCGTTAAGCTCCGGGGATTGCCGATGATCCCTTCTGCTTTGCCTTGCTCTATCGACCCTTGCTTGTGCTCCTGTGTCTCTTGCTCCACTTGGTCCTTCATGGACTACCGCCGTTGCTGCTGCAGGTCGTGGACTATTTTGTCTTGCCGTTCCTTCGGGAGGCGTTGATACAAAAGCTGTCCCCATAGCTCCAACCCCTGCTAACGCCATATTGTATAATGTTTCCCTTGGATCACCTGGGGGTGGCCTAGTGATACGTCTCCGACGTATCGATAATTTCTTATGTTCTATGCCATATTATTGATGATACCTACATGTTTTATGCACACTTTATGTCATATTCGTGCATTTTCTGGAACTAACCTATTAACAAGATGCCGAAGTGCCGGTTCTCGTTTTCTGCTGTTTTTGGTTTCAGAAATCCTAGTAACGAAATATTCTCGGAATTGGACGAAACAAAGACTCAGGGCCCTATTTTTCCACGGAGCTTCCAGAAGACCGAAGAACACACGAAGTGGGGCCACGAGGTGGCCAGGCTATAGGGCGGCGCGGCCCAAGCCCTGGCCGCGCCGACCTATAGCGTGGGCCCCTCATGACGCCCCTTGACCTGCCCTTCCGCCTACTTAAAGCCTCCGTCGCGAAACCCCCGAGGCGAAAAACCACGATACGGAAAACCTTGCCGAGACGCCGTCGCCGCCGATCCCATCTCGGGGGATTCCGGAGATCTCCTCCGGCACCCCTGCCGGAGAGGGGATTCATCTCCCGGAGGACTCTACACCGCCATGGTCGCCTCCGGAGTGATGAGTGAGTAGTTCACCCCTGGACTATGGGTCCATAGCAGTAGCTAGATGGTTGTCTTCTCCTCATTGTGCTTCATTGTTGGATCTTGTGAGCTGCCTAACATGATCAAGATCATCTATCCGTAATTCTATATGTTGTGTTTGTCGGGATCCGATGGATAGAGAATACCATGTCATGTTAATTATCAAGTTATTATACATGTGTTGTTTATGATCTTGCATGCTCTCCGTTTCTAGTAGAGGCTCGGCCAAGTTTTTACTTTTAACTCCAAGAGGGAGTACTTATGCTCGATAGTGGGTTCATGCCTGCATTGACACCTGGGGAGTGACGAAAACCCCTAAGGTTGTGTTGTCTTTGTTGCCACTAGGGATAAAACATTGGCGCTATGTCCAGAGGATGTAGTTGTTGATTACATTACGCACCATACTTAATGCAATTGTCATGTTGCTAGCAACTTAATACTGGAGGGGTTCGGATGATAACCTTGAAGGTGGACTTTTTAGGCATAGATGCGGTTGGATGGCGGTCTATGTACTTTGTCGTAATGCCCAATTAAATCTCACTATACTTATCATGTCATGTATGTGCATTGTTATGCCCTCTCTATTTGTCAATTGCCCGATCGTAATTTGTTCACCCAACATGCTTTTATCTTATGGGAGAGACACCTCTAGTGAGCTGTGGACCCCGGTCCATTCTTTAATATCGAAATACAAATCTCGCTGCAATACTTGTTTTACTGTTTTCTCTGCAAACAATCATCTTCCACACAATACGGTTAATCCTTTGTTACAGACAAGCCGGTGAGATTGACAACCTCACCTGTTTCGTTGGGGCAAAGTACTTTGGTTGTGTTGTGCGGGTTCCACGTTGGCGCCGAATCCCTGGTGTTGCGCCGCACTACATCCCGCCGCCATCAACCTTCAACGTGCTTCTTGGCTCCTCCTGGTTCGATAAACCTTGGTTTCTTTCTGAGGGAAAACTTGCTGCTGTGCGCATCATACCTTCCTCTTGGGGTTGCCCAACGAATGTGTGAAATACACGCCATCACCTAGATGCGAGGATGTAAGCTTGTGTCGCCATATACCCAGCTTCTGGTGTCTTAGGGATAATTTTTTCCTCTTGTATCTATCGACATAAAGGACATGTCGAGGTTTTGAACTAAGTGCTCTCTTTCTGCTTCGGGTATGTGTTGTAACCTTGATCTTCCTCTGTTCCGAGCCTCCCTATGGCTATCATCCGAAACTCTAGATTGTCGACTTAGATCCGCCCTTCTCCCGCCGGATGCGTAAGCTGCCTCGTTTCTCCCTGTTCAACTCAGTCATATCCGTTTTTCTATTTCTCGCGGCAGTTCGTGCGAGCCTATATTGATAAGCTTGCGGTTCTTGAGCCGTAGCCGTTGTCGTCATTGGCTCCGAACCGTCTAAAGCTTTTGCGGCTCTATCCCGTAGCCGCTTGTGGAAGTTGAACTCTGACACGTGGTGTGGGCCCGACATATTTAGTGCCCATACCTCTCCTTAGATCTGAGGGATCAACATAGGGATTACCCAAATCGTCGAAAGCCTCCGATGTTTCCTCTTGATTTTCGATAGCATAAATCTGATGATATTTTGTACTCAGATCTATGTTGGGTTTGGTGACATCATTGTTGAGATTGATGAAGACCTTGCCCACTATGATAGATTTGTCGATGAAGTCGTAACTGTCGACATCGCTTGAGCCATCGCTTATATCACTACTAGGAAAAGGCCCATTGCCGGCGCACCTAAAACGCCCATTGCCGGCGCACCACGAGCCCGCCGGTGCGAACGCGCCGGTGATAAATTGACACTGCCGGCGCACCAGGCAGTGCGCCGGCGAGTATGTCGGCTACCGCCGGCGCACTCACCAAAGCTTCGCCGGCAAAGATGTATTCCACCGGCGCACAATCAGGTGCGCCGGCAGTAGTGCTTCCAGACACGGCGCATGCCACGTGCGCCGGCAGTATGTCATTTAGGTGCGCCTGCAAGTAATTCGAAAATTCTTTTTCCAGCCTTTTTTCCAGCATATTACAATACATATTTGACAGCAGTATATATTTACAACGCAATTCATATTTATACGATATTACATGCAATATGAGAAGCACATAGAGAGCCAAGTTTCATTTCGGTATCAGTACACAAATACGCAAGTCTCATTTCGGAATGTGTTGATTCATACAACACATGTGCATATGCAACACCGAACGACGAAGTTTCACAAAGTTAGAAGTCTTGGTACATAGTCGTCACAAGTATCGTCATACACCTCACAATGTAGGTCCTAACCTAAACTAGAATCACATAGAACATGACCAACATGGTCATGATGACCATCATCACGAAGGCCATGGTCTTCATCCGGTTCCTCCTCATGTCCCTCATCTCTCCCGCTAGATAACGGGCGTATCTTCCTTCCGCCTCCACCCTAGTGGGGTATCCCTTGTAGCCGTTGCCGCCGAAGCGGTGCACCTGTCTCCGACGAGCCCTCCCCGGTCGTCGTAGACTCCGGGAACCCTCCCCTTGTACACGACATATGTCGTCGGCATCTCCATTCACAAGACAAGTAAAACGTTAGTACCAATGCAATGAACAAGTGCCAACTCAAATAAGAGACAAGTAGTATGAACTAAATAGCATGTGCCTCATACTTTGTTGGTCGAAATAAATAATAACATACAAGGATGGGGTCGGTGAGGCTAGGTAGGATGCACAATAGATTGATATTTGTGGCCATCACACCAAGCCTCACCGGCCCCACCCCGGAGTGTACAAGTGACCGAACATTTTAATCATCGGCCAATGCAATTAAGAAGTGCAAACTCAAATAGAAGACAAGTAGTACGAATTAAATAGCGTGCCTCATACTTTGTCGGTCGAAACAAATATTAACATCCAGGGATGGAGTCAGTGAGGCTAGGTAGGATGCACAATAGATTGATACTTGTGGCCGTCGCACCAAGGCTCACTGGCTCCACCCCCGAGTGTACGATTGACCGGACATTCTAATCATCGGCGAACTCCAAATACGTGGCAAGTAGTGGTCGAGTAAATGCAAATAATTATTAAGCTATGTACGCCATAATCTTGAAATATATAGCAAAGTAAATGAAACTACAGACACATGTTCACATGCACATTCATACAACTAAATAAAAGCAACTAGTCGATTCTATGGGAATATATAGCAATTATTACAGATACGGAAGTTCAAGGACATATCGTTCAAGCTTTAGCAAGTGTTCCCGTCGTAGGATCGGGTTGTACGCCTAGGGGGAATGGACGGCAGCCCTCAAGCGAGTTGAACGGCCTCTCATCACGCGACATCTCCAAGCGGAGGTCTATCTCGTCATTAGGTGGTAGACCATAGCCGTAGAAGAACTCGCATGGACTCTATTGTTGACATCTGCCGAGGATTATCGTGCAAATGAACTGCTGGATCGACCCCGGTTCTTTCTAATCTCTCTATCGGGGACATCCGCCATGTTTGCAAACCTGTTTCGAGATTCTCCGGGCAGCAACATGTCATCTGCGTACTTTATGTACTCCTCGCATCCGAAGGATGGCGTACCACGCGTCCATCCCATTGTCGGGCGTCGACGCCCGAGGCAGGGGAAGTTGGTTGTGTGGGTTAAGACCAAGCCTCCTCGGGATTTCCTCTCTACTTTGAGGGGCCTGCCTTGTTGGCGAAGCCGGTGAGAGCATCATTGAGAAGGGCCCTGATGTGGGAGTAGTCTTTCTTGCGGTCCCTACCCGAGTCGAGATAGACGCATGCGAGTGTTGCGGGTGCACGACGATGAGGGTGCGAGAACTTGTCTCTGCGGAAAACACACGGATTAACCTTTGGAAATGCAAATGGAGATATAGGATAGAATGGTGATGGGGGACTAGCGAGTGATTACTTACTCGGGGAAGTAAGGGATGAGAATGGCGCCCTTCTTAATGTTCGCCGGCATGAAATCCTCGACCTGCTCGGGTGGCAATCGCGCGATCCCCGGGGTTGCGGATGATGCTCTCCCGCATATAGAAGGGGTCCATTATCGCGATGGTCGGCGTCCCCTCCTTAACAATGCGGGCGGACAAGCTAAGAGCAACTAGGCGAACCACACTAAAGTGGAGCGCTTGCATGCGATAGATGCTGAAGATGTCGTTGAACCGGATGAAGCACAAGTCCGTGGGGTACTTCTCGGCGAAGTTCATGCCGGTTAGCACCTTCGCCACGAAGAGAGGGTAACCGGGATCTTTTGATTTGAGAAGAAGGTTCTCCAAATGCAAGACAGGTCTCATGCAAGCTCCTCATATCCGGGTGAGTTTCTTCACGACATGCTCACGGCGGCATCGGTTGACCCAAGTGATGCGAGAGGTCGCCAATTGTTTGGCAACTTGTCAAGGAGTGGGACCTTGTCCTTGGATTTGGCCGCTGCCGCCTTGTCTTGGGCGTCCTTCTTATTTGCCCTCTTCCTCTTCTTGGGTTGTAGTCTTGGACCATCCATCGCCGTAGTGGCCGTAGCACGGAGTGTGTTTGGGCTCAACATATTTTTGATGGCGGCGGTGGCGACCTCCTTAGGATTTTCCTCCTCATCAGCCGTTTCTTGAGAATCGAACAGCTTCTTGGAGCACACATATTTCAAGCCCGGCGCATCCTCATGGACAACTTGTGAAGACGTAGGAATATCCCATTGGAAGTTGTCACGTTCATATTCCTCGGCCTCCGGCGCAGTCGGGCTGTTGTGGTGGGGCGCCGACCTGCGGCGCGGCTCGGCCGTTCGGTGGGGGCGATGACCACGGGCGCCGCCGGTCGCTCGTGGAGGGACGCTGACATGTGGCGCCGCAAGGTGCTTGTCTTTGCTTGCCGTCGACCCCGAGTAGGTGTTGATCCGAATTAGGGTCTTCGGCCATAGCGAGTAACCAACCCTTCGGTGAGGCCAGATTCAACGGGCTATCGTCATCGGCACCATGCGGTTGATTAGGAGGAAACAAATCCTCATAGCCCGGTAACGCCCGATCCACTTCAACCCGGTAAACGTCATCCGCCATATCTCGTGTGTGCCACTTCTTATCCAGGGGCCGAATGATGGACCCCCTCGCGACGTCTTTGAGTTCGTCGTTTACTCTCATCAAGAAGGTGCATGGCGTCGAGAGCGCCTGCGAGCACATGTGTATGGCGTTAGAGAGAGGGCAAGGATGACGAAACTAATATATTAACTTGATGTACACATTAGTTAATTACCGTGAGGGCGTTGAGCTCGGCTAATGTCGACGGGCCAACACATGCGGCGGCGGGCGTGCAAGTGACGGAGGGGCTGCTACCCGGCATCGACGGTGAATCCCTAGCACCAGCGACATTGCCGGCGGCCGGAGGAGTCTCCATTATAACATTGTCATTGCCGGCGGACGGCGGCACCATCGAGTTGCTGCCGTCGAAGCTAACCACTTGCATTTTCGGGGGGGGGGCCTTGTTTGCCACCCTCATACCACGCGTGTAGAGCGTCGAAATCTGCTTGGACTGAAGCGGCGACTTCAGCTTTGACTTCGAGTACGAGCGTAGCTTTGAGTTGCGGTACCGGTTGCGGTACCAAACCAGCTTGGACTTGGGCTAGGATTGAGTCCCTCATTTCCTCCGCCTCCCGCTGCTTCCTCTCACTCGCGCGCATTTTTATCGGCCACAGACGACAAGCCGTAGTGACCATGCTTGTAGCCTGTACTGGCGCCGACCACACGGCCTCTATGCGGCCTTCTCGTCGGTGAATGCTCATTAACGATGTTTAGCGCCCGTACGAGAGGCTTGTCCCGGAGCTACCCTGCCCGTCGACGCTCTGGGAGGAGGAGCCTTCGTCACATTGAGAAAGTCTTTGTCTTTCTTCTTCCTGCGGAAGAAACGCGAACCATTTAGAAATGTTGCTACTATTATATGAACGATACTTGATCTAATTAAACCGGTAAATTGCTTACCAGTTTTTTCTCCAACGCCGGGACCTTACGGTCGTTCGTGAACCAAATTATGTCGGTTACGACCTTCGGGTCCGTGACAAGTTCCCCGGTTAGTTTCTTCTTATGGTACCGGGACCCGATGAATCTTCTTTCAAGCGGGTCCTTGTACTTGAGCCAGGGGTTCTCAATGCCGGCATTTACATACGCCTCGTCCTCCTTCGCCCAATAGGGCTCCTTTCCCTCGTACCCACGGCTCCCAAGGTTGTGGTTGCCGATGTTAAGCTCCCGCATTTCCTTCCCCCACAACTTGCGATTCTTGGTTGCTTGTAGCTCTTCATTGGCCACAAAAGCATCAAAGTCCGCCTGGGTGACATGCGGAAAGGCGGAGTGGACCTCTTCGAAACCTTTGCCCTCTGCAATCAGCTTCCGCACCATGTACTTATAGCTGCTGAGGTGTTTGGTGAACTTCAGGAGGGCTTGTGAGTTCACAATGTTGTTGGTTTGATGATTGGAGGCGTAGTCGCCTAGGAACTTGTATCGTGCGTGCAACCTCGCAATGAGCTGGGCTCGCAAAGGCGCTTTGCTCTCAGCTCGGAGGTCCGTCTCGTTGAGATTGACGACCTCTCGGAGGATACATGCCGGTTGGTTGCCGTACCCCTTGGCAACATCCTTAGGCTCCACCGGCAAACCATCGGCGGGGTCCACCTCTTTGATCTGTGTCTCTGCCGGTGCCGGCCGTGTTTTGGCGCCTTGCCTTCCGCGGCCTCTTGGCTCCACTTGTCCCGGTGCCACTACTCCCGGCGGCGCCGCTAGGATCGTCGCCGCTTGTCTCGCCGCCACCCCGGCGGCGCCGGTTGCCTCATCGCCGCTAGGCTCGTAGGTACTACCCCCGGCGGCGGCGCTTGCCTCGTTGCCGCTCGGCTCGTCGGCACTACCCCGGCGGCATCCTCCATCTCATGGTCCTCGTCGCCGCCAACACCGGCGGCCTCGGCATCCTCCTCCGGTCCTAAAGAAGTGCCTATTGTAGTGCTCCTCTAACTCTTCTTGAGACGACATGGTGGCTTGCACTAATAGAAGATGAAAAAGAGTTAGAATTCACGGAAAAATTCGGCATGACCTTTGCTAAAAATTGGTCATGCCGAGTGCTAGAATTGCCGGAACGGAAATGAATCGACATTCCGGCACTCAATAGCAACTCAATCCCTGTAACAGAAATGCAATTCACATATATGATACATTTTTCATTTTCATTTCTTTTCCAACCAGCATCAGAGAGTGAACATAGCAACAACATGTGTCATTTCTCATTTGTGAACACTTGACAGCATACTACAGTAGCATCATTTCCAGTGAGTCAGTGACAGAATTTCATCATGCTAGCCCTGGATTCAAACCAGAATCCAAACACTAAAATAAAAACCATAACCATTTTACATCAACACCATGCTACTCTCTGGCTACAATTAAGTAAACCAGTAGCTAAACCAGTAGTAGCATTTGCTACTGCCAACTAGTGTTTAGGTAATACATAACAGTAACTAGGTGTATTAGAAATACTGACTATGTTCTCTGTATTAAGAATGAACCCATCTTTAGCATGAAGCAAACCAATGAATTTTATATTTCAAATTCTCTAGGTACTGCAAGCATAAAAAACCCTACTGCCTAGCTACCTAGGTACTGCAAGCATTTTTATTTTCATTTTCTTTTTTTTGCAAGAAATGATAATATGTTGTTGTTGCCCCTGTGGGACATACTCTCATAGTTAGTCAAAAGTTCTCCCTGAGCTCCTTACAAATCTTGTCCAAGCAATTCCTGTGTATGTCAATGAGGACATCAAAAGACCCAAAATTTGCATAAGGGCCAGTTTGACTGTAAGTGCAAGAAATGTTCAGAGCAAATTGCAAAATATAAATCAAGCATGCCTTTCATCATCCTGGATTCCTAAATTGCAAAAGAGCAACATGAGCATGAATAGACGATATCATTTTATACTAACAAAACCTAAATGAGCTAAATGAACCGAGAGAACAAATTTATTTTCTTTTATTGTTTACCTAAACATTACTTGCTTAATTACAACGAAATGCACCCTTGGTCCTAGCATCAACCATGCATAGCACCAATTTAAATCCATTTTAGCAAACCAGAGAGCAAAACCAGAGAGCATTCTTTTTGGCAGTGAGCATGAGCATGAGCGAGTAGCATTTCAAAACCATTTCAAAATCTTTATTTGCAACCAGTGAGCATCAACATGAGCATTCATTTCATTTCCATTTCCATTTTAAATAGTGAAGTAGCAATAGTGAACTAAACCGGAGAACTATTTTAAATGAACCGAGTAGCATTTCCATTTCATTTACACTATAATAAAAAACCCCAACTCAATTTCTTTTTTCAACAGCACTTAGTATATAAAGCATTTTATTAAAGCATTTTATTTTTATTTCCATCTCAACCAGAAGCAAACCAGAAGCATAATGCAGCAGCAAACACTAAAATAAAAATCAACTAAATGAAACTAGCTACTGCAAGTTTATATAGCAAAACCAGTTTAGCATTTAACTAAATCAACTAAAACAAGAGAACAATTTTTAGCTATTTACATTTTTTTCATTTAGTTATTTCTATATCACCAAAACAAGAGAACAATTTTTAGCATTTAACTAAATCAATTAAATGAAACCTACTGCTAGCATTCAAAATTTTATGTATAACTTATAATGAAAAATTGAAACCTATCGCTAGAGTCACTCGCAAGAACTGCAAGAAATAGGGGAAGGGAGGCAGGGAGAACAAGAGAACAATTTTATGTATAGCATTCAAAATTTTATGTATAACTTATAATTTTATCAATTAACTACATTTTCATTTGCATTGAACCAATGAACACTGCAATGAACCCTAATAGCAATTTCGTTAGGGCTACTGCAAGAACTGCAAGAAATAGGGGAAGGGAGGCAGGGAGAGGGGAAGGGAGAGGGGAAGGAAGAAGGGGAGGGAGGGGAGGTGGAGGAGGTTACGGCGACGTTGGGGAAGGAAGAGGGAAGGGAGAGGGCGGTTCTTACCGGCGTTGAGCGACGGTGGCCGGCACGCGTGCGGCGCCCTCCTTCTCCTCCGCGTGCGACGCCCTCCTCCTCCGGTGGCGACGGTGTGGAGACGCCTCGCTCCTCCTCCTCTCGGCGGCTCTGCTCCTCTCGGCGGCCCGGCGGCACGGGGGCAGGTGCAGGCGGCGGCGGTTAGCTAGGGTTACGTGGCGGCGTCGAAGGAATGGGGAAGAAGGAGGAAATCGAGTTGGCGTGCGGTTAAGTCCCAAGTATACAGGTGACTTATTCCCGGCGCACCAAAGCTTTGGTGCGCCGGGACAGAGTGGACCAGCGCACAAAGCCCGGTGTGCTGACACAGGTACCTGTGTACACAGGACTGGCATCACATGCAATGACCTCCCAACTCATATTTTCTTTTGTTTTTCTTTATTTCTTTTCTGGCCTTTTCTATTATATTTATGTTCTTATCTTTTCAAGATAATAGCCAAGAAATATGCATGAGTTATATATGCAAAAACAATTTCAAAATCTTAATTAGGCATTACAAAAAATATGAGTTATATATACATACACAAAATATTGACGAACACAATATTAATTATTCATACATAAAATATTGGCCATGACCATATGAGTAGTTATGAATTACACAAAATATGAGTTATAGATTGCAAATAAAGTTTTACATCATCGATTGAGAAGAGTGTTTCGCTTTCTTCTTGCTTTTCTTGCTCGTCGTTGAATAATTTAGCCCCGTGTCGTGACTTCTTCTTTTGAAGGGTCGACCTGACCTCGGTAGCGTGGTCCTCGCTTCTTCTTGTGGTGTATGTTGTGTCTTCGTCCTCGGATTCTTCCATCATTGGGTCTCCGACTTGTCCTTCGAAGTCTTCCTCGTTGGCGACTCCATCCATTCCGACGATGGTCCTCTTGCCTCTCCTCACGATAACACGGCTAGGCTCTGGATGGGTCGGTTATGAAGAAGCATTGGTGCACGTGTTCGCCGCAGTACCATGGCTCATTCTGCGCGGTGGCGTTCAGTGGACTTTGATTTGTTGGCTTCGGGTAGAAACATGGTGGTGAAATACCGGTCTTCTTTTCGACGCTCTTAGCCCATCCGATACGGAACATCGGCACTTTCTCCCCAGCGTAGTTAAGCTCCCAGATTTCCTCGATTCTTCCGTAGTATCTAGTCTTTACGTCACCCGTCCAGAATCCATCGTTACCCCTGAGTTACGGTAAACATCTGTTCTTGTCTTTTTCTTCACGTGTAGAATGTTATACCCGTTGATATCGTACGCTTGGTAAGTCATGATGTTGGGCGCGGGGCCATGTGACAAGGCCAATACTAGTTTATCCTTGTCGGAATCCATTGGTGAGGGATTAGCATCAATGTGGTCTTTGAACCAGCATGCGAAAGAGGAGTTGTGCTCTCTCGTATATTTCGCTTCCGTCATCATCGGCTTGCCATCTGTTCTCTATCATGGTTTTGTGCTCTTTCAACCAAGGATCGATCAAGTCAATGTGTTGTAGCGCTACTAAGTTGGCCCTGTCAAAGTCGGAAGCCCGACCAGACATGTGCACGTGCAGTTCCTTCCTTCCATTTTTGTGGCCTACTCCCTCGAACTCGCGGAGGTGCTTGTTTTCGAGGCAAACCAACGGGGTCCTCGATGTCTAGATAATTCGTGCGAAAGAGATGCATTCTTCGGTGAGCCAGCCCTACGATGCTTCCATCGGATGTGACCTCATTACGAACGTATCCTTTAATGACCCCATTCATTCTTTCAAACGGCATCATGTTGTGTAAGAATGCCGGACCTAGACTGACGATATCATCCATGATATGGACCAACGAGATGGACCATCACGTCAAAGAATGCGAAGCGGGAAGTACATCTCCATCTCACATAGGATCACCACGATCTCTTCACGGAGCCTTGCGAGTTTCTTCACGCTTATCGACTTCCGAGTTATGACGTCGAAGAAGTTACGGAAGCCCGATCAGCGTTGCACGGACATGGTCATCCATTATACCTCGGATTGCAACCGGAAGAATCTGCGTCATCATCACATGACAGTCATGAGACTTCATGCCGCTCGAAGTTTCGTTTCTTGGGGTCCATGTATTCGCTTATTAGCCGGAGTAACCGAAGGGCACTCGACTCCTAGAAGGCAATTGAAAAATTGATCGACCTCGGCCGGACTAAAAGTGAAGCGGGAGGGGGGCAGTAATAGTCCGGCTGCTTAATCCTTTTGCGCTTCGACCGCCGTCCGCCTCCTCCTCCGATCTGTCCCTCTTGGGCCGGCGGGATCCGAAGCTCTTCCCCGATGCCCAAAACTTTCAGGTCGTGTCTTGCTTTCGGCCCATCTTTGGTCCGAGTCCGGCATGTTGAGAAGAGTGCCAAGCAAGCTCTCGCACACGTTCTTTGTAATATGCATGACATCAAGGCGGTGAGGTGTATCGAGAATTTTCCGATGACGGCAAGTCCCAAAACACGGACCTCCTTTTCCATACACCAATGAGCGGCGTCGTTTCCTTTTTCTTCTTCTTCTCTCCAGGCTTTTGACGAATCTTTCCCGGCGCGAGGCACTCCTTCCAACCTTTCGCGTAATGTATCGATCTCTTCGCCGCTCTTCTTACGTGGAGGTCCTCGGGTTCATTTGTACCATCGAACGGATCTCCACGCTTTCTCCACGAGTCGGTCTTCTGTAGCCACCTTCGATGCCCCATGTAAGCCGTTTTCGAAGAGCCGGGATCCTTACCAAGCTGCAAAAACATCGTCTCTTCCATGCACCCGACACATGCCTTGTGTCCATGGCACACCCGGCACGAAATGTAGCCGTATCCGAGGTAGTCCTGCACCGTCGTGATCAACGCGGCTCTCAAAGAGAAATATTCTTCCGCTGACGGCGTCCCATGTATCTACCCCTTCCTCCGCCCACAACGTTTCAAGCTCACTCCTTTAATAGTTTGAGATACATGTTGATATCGTTTCCTGGTCGTGTCGGCCCTTGAATTAGCATACTCATCCGTATGTACTTCCTCTTCATGCACAGCACGGGGCGGGAGGTTGTAGATCCATACCAAACACGGGCCATGTGCTATGTGTGTGCTGCTCGGTTTCCGAACGGATTGAATCCGTCCGTGCTCGCACCCAACCCGATGTTTACGGGATCCGCCCCAAAACTTCCGAATTCATCGTCTAATGCTTTCCATCGGCTTGCATCCGAAGGGTGCGTCGGCACTGGGTGCTCAGTCCGCTCTTTATCATTCAACACTTCGCTCTCCTTTCTTCTGCGTGCCGGCCGCATGAGCTTTGCTTCCTTGCGGTCCGCGTAGAACCGTTGAAGCCGGGGCGAGCGGGAAGTACCACACAACTTTCCGAGGAGCTTTCTTCTTCCCTTTCTTGTACCGTTCAGCTTCACACACGGGACATTTGGTCTTGTCCATGTGCTCCTTGCGATACATGATACGAGCCGTTGATGCGGGCGTGATACTTTTCGTGGGGTAAGTCGAGAGGGCACGTGATTCTCTTGGCCTCGGCTAGACTACCGGAACACGTGTTCGCGGGGAAGGAGATCTTTCACGTATTCCGGGATGTCGTCGACGCTTGTGTCCGTCCATCCGTGTTTCGCCTTCATACTCGGCGACATCGAGAGCTACTCTCAAGCGAGACTCCCCCAACCCGCGACACTGAGTCAGTACAACCGAGAGTATTCGAAGTCTATCTCGAGTTGCTCAAGCTTTGATTTCCGCTTGGCGCCTTTCGTCTTTTCGAGAAGCGGATCTTGAAGATGAGGGTCCCGCACGGCCGAAGCTAGCGGCACCTCTTCGTCGTCGTCAAGGTTATTGTCGTCGTCAAGGTTATCGTCTGTGCGACAAACTCTTCATCGTCATCAATATCATGATGCCCTCCTTCTTGCCGGCCATTTTACCACCTGCCGCCGTCGCCCCATTGACCTCCGCGCCATCATCACTCATCCATTAGTGTGTCCATGCATGAAACCATTAGTGAGCAGGTGCCCACCGCATTTGCACGAATACGGGTCAAACCATTTCCCTCGTTTGCATCTACAAGCACGGACACAATACCTCCGTGCGGTTATTTTCATACATGTCGATGATGCGCGTGTTTCGGATATCTCATCACGATGCTTTCACTCATCTCGATAACCATTATCGCTTGCATGGTAAAGATTACATAATTCATTAGAACCATGCATCAGTCGGTAGTTTCACCGCGGAAAATTCGGCATGACCTTCCTACACGGTAGGACATAGGAGCGCGTAGAATGCCGGAAACTGTGCGGCTTGTTCAAGAATCAACATTTCGGGCGCAACGTTGGCAACTCATTTTCAACGCCAACACACACAAGCACAAGCACAAACACAACATATATATATATATATATATATATATATATATATATATATACATGTATATATATATATATATATATATATATATATATATATATATATATATATGCCTACACACGAGACTTTGCTTCAAAATTAATGTCCAATATACGTTGATTTCATTCCTCAATTTGTTCATTAATCACCTATTGGTTTGATATACTCGTCAACAAGATGGAGACGTCGCGCCGCTACCACGGCGTATGACAAGCCAGCTTTCTAGATCTAGATCTAGATTGAGCGGTCAATGTGGGATAGTAGATCTAGATCTACATAGGGGGATGTGGGAGATGCATGTAGGAAGGGAAGATTTGCTCAAGAGAATATGATTTTGTTTGGTGAAATTGGTGAAATTGGGGATAGAAATAGGCAAAAAGGAATGAGCCGGTTGGGAGAAGGCTGGGTTTGTGTGGAGGAGTGGAGTGGTAGTGGTGGAGTAGTTGTTGAGCAGAAATAACCGCTCGAGTTGCTGCCGGCGCACCAGGGCATGGGTGCGCCGCAGCACATAGCCCTTTCGGCTATATCACCCGGGGTCCGGGGAGCCCGAGAATCATTGCGGGCGCGCGCGGAGCCCGGGGGTGCGCGGCAATGATTTGCCCGCCGGCGCACCCCGCAGGCCGGTGCGCCGTGGCTATTCTTGGGCACCGGCCAGGTCCGGCCGGGGCCATGCCGGTAGCGCGGCGAGCACCGTCCCGGTGCGCGGCGGGGAAGGCCCCGTCCCGGCGCGTGCGAAAATAGGTGCGCCGGCCTTTTTATGTCACCGGCGCGTGT
>NC_061513.1:68750789-68830826 GCF_022539505.1 Lolium rigidum | reverse complement strand
GTATATGAGTCCGTAGATGACTCAAACGACATGTCGCTGAAGATCTTGGCGAGTTTCTCTCTTGCTGTGGTGCTGATGTAACGTGTTGCCGAAGTTTCTTCTTCTCCTGACTCGGTTGACGATGCATAGCTTGAAAAATCGGAATCGACCGCCGACGATCCCGACGAAATCGGAATTTCGACACGATACGATCCTTCCTTTTCGACGCGAAAGTGAAACCTTCCGAACGTCATCTCCATGGGCTCCGCCGCATACGCATATGCATCCAAACGGGAGGGTGGGTGAGGAACAAAATCAACAAGACCAAGCAGCGATCCGTTTACCTCGGTCCATTGTGTTGCTTCCGGTTGACGATGTCGAAGATCTTGAACGTGCCATCGAGATCAGATCCTTACGCCTCTAATTCCCACGAGACGGCGCCAATTGACAAGGGATCAACTTGTCAATGCCTACGGGTTATAGGCTAGGGTTTAGTTAGAAGTAGAGGGCAAGTAGATCTCGAAGGTTTCAACCGAAAAGTACTCGACGATTACGAAAACTAGGGTTTGTGAACAATGATTCGATGATCTCTCGTCCCTCGACTCCCCTTTATATAAGAGGTGGAGCCGAGGGTTTCGTTTTGTACAAGTTACAGAGTTCGGGACGGTTTCTAACTCATCCCGCCAGATTACAAACAACACTTCCTATTACAACTCTACTTTCCTTAATATATCTTGGGCTCTCGAACCTTCTTATTCTTCGGGTAGTGGGCCTTCATTAAACCCCGGGTACTATCTTTGGCAGGCCCATTTGGGATGCCTATGTCAACCGCGTCAAACTCCTCCAAGCCAAACGCGTCAACCTCCTCCTGCCCAAACGCGTCAACCTCCTCCAAGCCAAACGCGTCAACCTCCTCCAAGCCAAACGCGTCAACCTCCTCCAAGCCAAACGCGTCAACCTCCTCCAAGCCAAACGCGTCAACAAGCTCCAAGCACACAAGCCCAACGGCAACAAGCTCCTACGCAACAAGCTCCAAGGCAACAAGCCTCAAGGCATCAACCACAATGGCGACAAGCTCCAAGGCAACAAAGGATTCACTTAGGGCTTAGTAGAGGTGGCCGTCGCGGTGCTAGTATGCTACGATACCTAGCGGGGCCTTATCCGTATGTGTCTCGAAGTTACTACTTGCATTGTACTTTCTATTTTCATATTCCATGACTAACTTTGGTTTTTCAATTTGGTTTACAGGTATGGCAACTCAACCCACCAAGGGGAAGGGAGCATGGGAGGGCAATGAGAAGGAGGAGTCCGTTTGGGAGGAGGCGGTAAGGACGGTGCGGAAGAAGGAGAAGGAAGCACTAGAGAGGAAGAAGAAGGAGGAGGAAGACAAGAAGATGGCGGAGAGTGCCCGTATGCAAAAACAGTATGAGGAATACATATTGTTCCACAAGAGGAGGAATGTCAAGTCGAAGGCCGAACGGGACCGCGAGGCACGTATAAAATTCCTGAGGAGCTGCCAACTTGAGCAAATTGCGAGGGAGAGGGCCAATAGGATGCACCTAGAGGAGGTGGCAAGGGAGGCTGAACGCATCAAGGAGGAGAGAGCTCAAGCGGAAGCTGCAAAGACGGAGGAGCGCCACCACTTCTTCGATTCGGTCGTTCGGCTTGGCTCGTGACTTAAGGGAGAAGGAAGAATTGGTCGAAGAAGCTAAGAAGAAGAAGGCAAGGGGGAGGGAGCATTTGCGACGCAGGTGAACCTTGGCTATGTTCTTGTTGTCGAACCATTATGTTGTCTGAACCTTGATCTTCTCGAACCTTCGTGTCGTTGAACCTTATTGTAATTGAAACCTTGATGTCGTCGAACCTTATTTATCATTTGAACCATTATGCTGTGTCTATGTATGGTACATATTCAGTGCAATGTTCTTGTTGTCAAAACTGTTGGAATATGGTAGGATTTTTCATGGTTTTATCACAAGTCCATGTGTGGCGCCCTTCCCACTGGCGCCACAAGTGCTTGTGTGGCGCCCGTGGCATCGGCGCCACACATGCCAACTTATATGAGCTATTTGGTCGAAAACATCCAGGGGCTCCGGACGATAAGTCCTTAGCCGTTTTGGCGACCCTCTTTGTGTGGCGCCCGTGTCATCGGCGCCACACAAGCTTGTGTGGCGCCCGTGGCCTCGGCGCCACACATGCCAACTTATATGAACTATTGGACCCAAAACATATCGTAAGACAAATCGTCCGGGACTTAGCCGTTTTGGCGACCCTCTCTCGTGTGGCGCCCGTGGCACGGGCGCCACAGAAGCATGTGTGGCGCCGATGCCACGGGCGCCACACAGAGAGGGTCGCCAAATCGGCTAAGTCCCAGACGATTTGTCTTACAAGTATGTTTTGTGCAATTAGACATGCATCCGTGGCGCCGATGCCACGGGCGCCACACCGTGCAATGTGGCGCCGATGGGAAGGGCGCCACTCATTGACATGTGTTAAAACCATGGAAAATCCTACCATATTCCAACAAAACTGCCATCATGTCAAAAGCTATATCATACACACATCATATCAACAGCCATTTTGTACACACATCATCGACATAACATCATCATATCTAACATCGTAGCACATAGTTTCATACAATTTAAGATAGAATTCAAACAACACGAAGCAACGAAGATAGAGTTGACAACACTCGACGTTCTAACTATCGGTGTCGGAGCCGGATTCGCCGGTGTGGGGGTAGTGCACACGGCAGGCGGTGTCGTCGAACACCTTGACGATCATCTCGCCGTCCCCCTCGTACAGGAAGGTGAGCTGGCAGCCGGGCTCGAGGTGGAGGTCACGGGCGAACTTGTCCCACCCCGTGTGCCGGTACATCTTGCCCTGCCCGTCGAACAGGACCTCCACGGGCCAGCGGCGAGGTTGCAGCTAGCCTCCCGTAGCTGCAAGTGCGCCGGCTCGACGCCGCCGACGAACTCGGCGAACTTGTCCGGTAGCCGCTTGATGCCGAGTGGGTCGTCGTCGATGCGGAGGAGGAACTCGAAGCAGCCGTTCGTCATGCGAAGACGAGGAGGATGCAGGTGACGGTGATCGTGGGGCCCTTGCTGCTCCACCGCGGCGGCCCCTTCCCCGGCCCGGGGGGCGCCCAGGACCGCGGCGGCCGCCCCTTCCCCGTCCACCGGCACCGGCCATCCTACATGTTTACATTTTTGAACCATATTACGATCCATTCAACTAACAAATATGAGTTACTCCATCACAAATACTAGGCATACATGTGGGTTCATACACATACATACACATACATACATAGAGTTCATACACATACATGTGAAATTTCATATGTAGATTTCTACACATCTATGGTTCAAACATATGCATACATGAGGCTACCATCTTCAACACAAACAATACAATATAGAGTGCACAAAAGAAAAAAAATATGTCTAGGGTTCATGTCCAAATCTAGCCCGATCTATGAAATTAGTGGATGAATGGAGAAGATTTGAAGGAGATTACCTTGACAAATGGATGGGGAACGATCTCCACGGACAGATCTGACGATTTGGTGGTGGATTTGGTGGGGGAGAGGGAGGAGAGAGAGAACCGGGTTGGGGAGGAGGAAGAGAAGAAGAGAAAGAAAGAAGAAGGGTCGGGCTGGACGCGCGCGGCGCCCAAACTTAAGTCAATGTGTGGCGCCCTTCCCAGGGGCGCCACACTTTCAAAGTGTGGCGCCGGCCGGAGCGGCGCCACTCGTGCTGCCACGTTGGATCGGGGTCACCAGCTCAGCGTCGACGGGCCACGTCGGATGGGTGTGTGGCGCCAGAGCTAGAGGCGCCACATGGGCACGTGTGGCGACCTTGAGAGGGGCGCCACATAAAAGGGTTAGATTCGTGAAATAGTTTCGCCAGAGGGTCAGTCTGTGTTTTTCTTTCAGTTTTGGGTTATTTTTGTGTAAATCGCCCATCGTAGCAGACATCGTAACGTGCGTCCGCCCATGGCAGTTCGCATAGCTAGATCTCGTGGAATCTACGCTTCGGTCTTCTAACACTGTTGTTTGCACTTCTCGGCCAAGATCATGCTTCACGCATATGCGCATGTACTAGATGCTTTTTTGCTTGAAATTCGCGGCGGCTGTGCTTTGCTGCTTGAAATTCGCGGCGGCTGTTTTGCGTATATTCCGTTTTGCTGCTTGGGCGGCAGCCGCGCGGGGAGATCTAGGCAGCAACGTGGACACTTCTTGTGAAGAAGATGATGATTTTTTTGAATATTCTGTTTTTTCAGTTTTAGTTTACAGGGTTTGTTCTATGCCAGCCGTTTTACGATCCGTAAACACATTTTTGAAAGACTGAACTCGAGATTTTCGATTTGCACTTTTACAAACTCTGTTAGAGATGCTCTAAGGAGGCGGCAATACTCGGGGAAGAATGGAGCAACGCAAGGAAGAAGGGGAGATCTCGATTGTAATTTAAAATTTGAACTGATCGATTGGAAGGGGCAAACTTGTACTTTTTTAGATGTTTGATCGTTGTCGGATATTCCTTCACGGACTTACAAAAGTGAACGGAGGGTATGTTTGATGGCTCTGTAAGTGCAACTGACGAGGTCCCAAACTGTACCAAGCAATCTAATATGCTACGTGGCTCTTTTAGTGTAACTGATAAATGTAAAATGTTTGTTGGTCTAGACAAATTCGAGCAAGGCAGCGCTGCAGGTGATGTTGTCTTCACACGGGTCTAGCGGCGGCATGTGATCGGACACAACTGTCATGTTTTTGCTGTGAAACTGAAAAGTATATAATATTTATGGCCTAGATAAATTTGAGCAAGGTAGCGCTGCAGGTGTTGTTGTCTTCACACGGGTCTAGCGGCAGCATACAACCATACACAACTGTCATGTTCTTTATGTGGTGAAGATTTGCATCCGTTTTTTTTCTATTTCCCAAATTTTATGGTTGCTCGCTATCCAAATTGAACTATCTGGATCAAAGAATACCCACTAGATGTTTGTTTGAACGTTTTACCGTCATTGCTAGAGCCAATTAACTTAGGATGATAGTTTCAAGATGTAGAAATACAAGCTTAAATTATACGGTGAATATACAAAGTGTAAACAAATGTAACGTCGTGCTCTTTTTCTAGCAAGATTTTGAAAATCAGCTTATTGTCTTCTCATTTGAAGATTATTCATGTTGCCCAATACAGCCACGAGCCTACTACATGATTTGCATCGCAAAGGAGGGAGTTATGTTGCATTTATGCACTGATAAATATAAAATATATCTCCTGGACTGTATCAGTGATGACTTCCACATATCCCTTTTAGTTCCTGCCCTTTGTAAATTTTCGTCTAACTCTGTACTTCTAAGTTTCTGCTAGAATGAAAAATATATCATAGGGGCCTCCCCTACAGTTTCATGGTAAAAAAAAGACATTCACATATCGCTTGTGATTAGTTTGTGTGTAGTTTGTTGGATCTGTAGTTGGATGCGGAGAATCTGTTTCACCCACTGCAGAACACCGACTTCGACTTGAGGCTAAAAGCAATAATTTACCGAGAAATGCGAGCATCTGTTAGGCTTTTTTTTTTTTGCTTACTTTTCGTTATGTCATTGACTTCCACATTTTTTTGACCTAAACCGCTGTCAAACTTTGTATTTATCTCGGTGGCCAGCATGTAATGGAACTGGGTGATCCTTTAAAAAAAGCATTTGTATTTACGAGCACTACAATTTCCATGTAGCTATTTACTTCACTTCAAATATTTGATTATGATAGGAAATGGTGTGATTTGATATGGTAAATTTTTTGTATGATTTTTATCTTGTTTTTTTGATTTATCTTAACTATTCAAATAAGTTCTTAATTTTTTGTGTTTATGGTTAAAGAATACACTTTAAATAATTAAGTTGATTTCTCAAGAATATTTGTACTTATTATCCTAGACAATCATTATTTGTTACACAAGTTAAAAATCCTTATTCATTACACATTTGAATGTGTATAGATTGGCTCATATATTTTTCAAAAGTCGGCAGTTGAATCATATGATTTACAAGACAATATGATGGCCACTGTTCCATTTGCCACTGCTTTGTCTCGAGACAAGTTGGTTCTGTTAGAAATAATATCATAGGTTGATGACATGATTTTTGTATATTAACCATCTTTTCAGTTTATTTACATGTATTGGTGTCCCGTGGCAATACAAGGGCATATTACTAGTGAAAGAAATAGAACAAAAACGCAGTGACTGAACCGAATGGTGCTGACATGCTACTGGTTCGTGGCCATAAGGATATATAGTGCTTCCGGTTTCAATGGCCTCGTGTGATTCCGATGAAACGTCCAAATTTGAGGTTAGCACGGATTTTAGAGCATTTATCTCTTAGTTGCAACTCTAGTTGGTTCAACTGTGCAACAAAGGTCAGTTGCGACCCCACTTGCAACTGGGACAAGCATAATTTCAGGGTTAGCACGAATTTTAGAGCATTTCTCTCTAAATTGCAACTCCACTTGCAACTGGATAACAAAGATCAGTTGCGACCCTACTTGCAACTAAGACAAAAATAAAAATTCAGGGGTTAACACAGATTTCGAAACATTTCCATATCTATTGCAACTGCACTTGCAACTTGGCAACAAAAATCAGTTGCGACTCCATTTGCAACTATGATAAAAAGAAATTCACGGTTAGCAAAGATTCTGGAGCGTTTCTCTCTTTGTTGCAACTCCACTTGCAACTGGGCAACAATGGTCAATTGCGGCCCAACTTGCAACTAGCACAAAAATAGAAAATTTAGAGTTAGCATGGTTTCCATAGAATTTCTCTCTTAGTTGCAACTCCACTTACAACTGGGCTAAAAAGGTCAGTTGCGACCACACTCTTGCAACTGGGACAAAAAGATATTTGAGGTTAGCACAAATTTCGAAGTATTTCTGTCTAAGTTGCAAACCCACTTGCAACTTTGACAAAGAGAAAATCAGGGTTAGCATGCATTTCAGAGCATTCATCTTTCAGTTCCAGTCTCACTTGCAACTGTAACAAAAGTGATTCGGGGTTAGCATAGATCCGGAAGCATTTTTCTCTCAGTTGCAACTAGGAAAACAAAAGTCAATGCCAACCCCACTTGCAACTAGGACAAAAAAAAGTAGGGTTTAACACCGATTCAAGATGCAGTGTTACAGTCCCACTAGCAACTTGGCAAGAAAAGATGAATTAGGGTTTGGCGCAATTCAAAAGCATTGTTCTCTCAGTTCTAACCGCAGTTCCAACTAGGCAATAGAGGTCAGCTACGACCCCCCTTACAACTAGGAAAAAACTGAATTAGGGTTCAGCATGGATTTCCTCAGCATTTCTCTTAGTTGCAACTCCACTCCAGTTGCAACTCGGGAAAAAAAGTTAGTTGCGACCCCATAAGCTACTTAGACTATGACAAAAAAGGGTTTAGCATGGATTCATGAACATTTCTCTCTAAGTTGAAACCCCACTTGCAACTAGCGATATAGGTCAGTTGCGACTCCACTTGCAAAAAGGACAAAAGAGAAAAATGGGGTTAGCACAAATTCCATCGCATTTCTCTCTTAGTTGCAACTCCATTTTCAAGTGAGCAACAAAGGTCAACTACGACCCCAATTGCAACTGGGACAAATAAATATTCAGGGTTAGCACGGATTCCGGAGCATTTCTCTCTCAGTTGCAACTCCACTTGCAAACTGGGCAGCAAAAATTCAACCATGGCCTCACTTGCAACTGGGGCAAAAAAAGAAATTCAGGGTTAGCATAGATTAAAGAGCATTTGTCTATTATTTGCAACTCCACTTGCAACTAGGCAACAAAGGTCAGTTGCGACCCCATTTGCAACTAGGACAGAGAGAAATTTGGGGTTAGCACAATTTTCGGTGCGTTTTCTCCCAAGATGCAACAACACTTGCAACTTTGACAAAGAGAGAATCGGGGTTAGCATGAATTATAGAGCATTTCTCTTTCTGTTGCAACCCCACTTGCAACTGGGACCAAAAATTATTCAGAGTTAACACGGATTCGAGACCATTTCTCGCTCACTTACAACTAGGTAACTGAGGTTAGTTGTGACCCCACTTGCAACTGGGACAAAGAAAGAAATAGGGTCTATCACGAATTTCAAAGCATTTCTCTATTAGTTTGCAACTCCACTTGCAATTGGGCAAACAAAGGTCAGTTATGACCCTACTTGCAATTGAGACAAAGATAAATAAAATATAGGATTTCGCACGGATTCTAGATCAAATCTCTGTGAGTGTTGCAGCCACACTAGCAACTTGGAAAGGGAAGACGAATTAGGGTCTAGCATGATTCCAAAGCATTGTTCTCTCATTTGCAACCCCACTTGCAACTGGCAATGAAGGTCAGTTGCGACCCTTCTTGCATCTAGGGCGCAAAACACGAATTAGGGTTTAGCATGGACTTTCAGAGCATTTCTCTTAATTGCAACTCCACTTGCAATTGGGAAACATTGCCTAGTTTCGACCCAACATGCAACACAAACTACCAACATCGACTTCTAACATGTTATAGAGAGTAAAATCTAATATACAAAATGTAACACATCAATAGCAAGACCTAACTATTTCTTCACACTACCTAGTTCCTCATACTACAAAAAGATGTCCCAACTACATATAAACTCAAAACCTGGTACCAAAGAGTATACTAAAAATAATAAAACAAACGCAAATTAGAACCCTCTAAAAAATTAAATGCCTAGGATCAAACTGCCCCATCAAACCCTACGTCAGAGAACAAAGCCCCTGAACAATATTTTAGACTCATGGAACAAATCACATCCACACAAGGAACAATATTTTAGATCTGTTGAACAAATCAAATTCACATGAGGAACAATTTCGTAGACCTGTGGAACACATCTCGTCTACTTAGGAAATAAGAATATTGTATCCGAGAAACGGGTGTCGTCTACTCGATGAACAATATTTTTGCAGCCGAAGAACTCTTCTTGTTTATTCGGGGACAAACATATTGTGTCCGAGGAACACATCTCGTCTACTCGGAGGAATAAGATATTGCATCCAAATAACACATCTCGTTTACGTAGAGAATACAAATATTGCTTCTAATGAACACATCTTATCTATTCAAGGAACAAAAATTGTTACATCCCCAATTTAAAGAAAAGTGACTTAAATAAACAAAATGTATTGCGTCTAGGAAACAAACAATGTTAAAGAAGAAAAATAGAAAGCAAAATGAATGAAAGGAACAAATATGAAAGGGAAAAAATGAAAAACAAAAAAATTCCGAACTAAATCCTATCTAAGGCTAGAATCAACCCATACATACAAAACAAGAAATGAACGCTCGCGGACCACACCGAAGGGAGGACACGTGAATGCTTTACTCTGTTTTCAGTTCTCGCGCCTGAAGATATAAATAAAGAAAGGCAGTGTACGTGGGAGTGGTGTTTTGGAACATGGGAGCATATGCTCCCTCTATTTTGAAATTCATCTTACATATATTTTGAATTTCAAAAAAATTGAAACCAAAAATTCGCATGTAAATCTTCTCGTGCTACACGCTTACAAAGTTGTTTCATAAAAAATCGACTTATCATGTGACGTGTGTAAAAAGACAAAACTTAGTGCTAAAAATAATGCTTTTCAGAAGATAGGTTTTCTCTTTTTTATATAGACCACAAAAAATATTGGTTTTTCGTGAAACTTGACGAACGAACATATATTATGAAGATGTACATGTAAAAAAATTTGTTAACATTTTTCAACATTTCGAAATATGATTTTTTGGTAGAGGGTGCATACACACCCGGGAGCCGAATTGAATTTCCAAGTGTACGTTACGTATCAACAACAAAGCAGCAGCCCAGTGCCAAGTAGCACTCGGTCAACCTCATATGCTTCACGGATGGGCCAGCTAACAACCGGTGCGACCCAGTAAAGGAAGGCCCACGTGAGCAAAAAAACAAGACCAAAAACAAGAAATTCACATAAACACGGACCCAAAAGCATACCGAAATTAGAGCATCTCTAGTAGAACCCGTATTTCTCCGAACCGAAAACGTGGAGTTCGGTCTCCCGAACTGTTCATATTAGATGGTTTTAGTCACGGCGCAGATCAGAAACCGAACTCGCGAACTGAAAAACCGAAAATCAAACATCGTAGGAAAATGTGGTGCGGTCATCTTGCAAAATTGAACCCATTCTTGCTTCGATCGAGCTACATTCGTCGATAATTTACATAAACTAGCCAAAATATGGGACAGTTCGAGCTACATTCGTTAATTCCGTACTTAAACTACTAGATTAGGCCACGGATCGTCACCGAGGCAGTTCTTGCGGCGGCGGAGGGTTTTTCCACGCTGGTGATATGTCACAAACGTATCTATTATTTTTGATGCTCCATGCTTGTTTTACACCAGTTTATATATGTTTTGCTCATACTTCGTTGCACTTTTATACATTTTCCGGCACTAACCTATTAACAAGATGTTATAGTGCCAGTTTCATGTTTTCTACTGTTTTGTATTTCAGAAAGTTGTACAGGAAATATTCCTGAAATTTGACGAAACAAAAGCCGAAATCAATATTTTCCCGTAACAAAGACAGAGTCGAGAGGGGGGGGGGGTGTCGAAGAGGAGCCACAGGGCGGCCACGCCATGTCTTGGCGCGGCCAGGCCTGGGCCCATGCCAAGGGGTGGTGTGGCCCCCCTGGCCTCCACCGGCATCGCCCTTCCACCTATTTATTCACGATCTCGGGAAAAACCTAAAGACCCGAGCATCCATCTACGAAAAGTTCCGTCGTCGCCGCCATCACAAACCCTAGCTGGGAGAGTTCTGAAGCTCTTCTCGGCACCCTGTCGGAGGGGGAGATCATCGCCGGAGGCATCTACATCGTCATGCCCGCCTTCGAAGTGATGCGTGAGTAGTTCATCCATGGACTATGGGTCCATAGAAATAGCTAAATGGTTGTCTTCTCCAATTTGTGCCTAATGTTAGATCTTGTGAGCTGCCCTGCATGAACAAGATCATCCTTATGTAATGCTACATGTTGTGTTTGATGGGATCCGATGAATATTGAATATTATGTTGAGATTGATTATATATTCTTGTCATACGTACGTTATTTGTGATCTTGCATGCTCTCTGTTGCTATTAGATACTCTGGCCAAGTAGATGATTGTGACTCCAAGAGGGATATTTATGCTCGATAGTAGGTCCATGCCTCTAGTTTTCTGGAAGAGTGGCAATAACCTCTAAGATTGTAGATGTCTTGTTGATACTAGGGAGAAAACAACAATGTTTTATCCGAGGGTAATTCTATTATTTACTTTACACACATTGCTTAATGCGATAATATGTTACTTGCAACTTAATAATGGGAGGGGTTCTGGCGATAATTGGAAGGTGAATTATTAGTCATAGACGCAGTTGGATTACTATCTATGTATTATGTTGTAATGCCCAAACGAATCTCATAGTAATCATCTTGTCATGTATGGTTGGTATTCTGTCAATTGCCCAGCTGTAATTTGTTCACCCAACATGTTTTTTATCTTTATGAAGAGACACCTCTAGTGAAATGTGGACCCCGGTCCTTTCATTTACACTGATAAATTCATCTACTGCAATATTGTTTTGTTTACTTACTGCACTGTTCTCTTTAATTACTGCAAATATCTCTTTCCACTCGATACGTTTAATCTGTTGTGTTCACCAAAACCGGTGAGATTGACAACCTCACTGTAAATTGGGGCAAAGTATTTTGGTTGTGTTGTGTACAGGTTTTACGTTGTTGCTGACGCCGGTAGTGCGCCCTGCCATTAGTCAGCTAGCAACAATTTCAGAAGTCACGCATTTTTCCTACTGGTCGATTAAACCTTGGTTTCTTACAGAGGGAAAACTTCCTGCTGTGCTCATCATACCTTCCTCTTGGGGTTCCCCAACAGTGTGAGGTCGACGTTACGATAAGCACCATCAGTCGGCGACTCCTACGCGAGGACGAGCGCGGCCACCTCGAATGCCGCCGCCTCCGCCGAGCTCCCGCAGGTGAGAGGCGGCCCGTATGCGTCGTCGTTGTTGCCTTCGCCGCGCGGGGGAAGCGCCAGCAGTGGCGGGCTGCACGAGCCGGCGGGGGAAGCGCCAGCAGTGGCGGGCTGCACGAGCCTCCTCGCGCGCTGCCTGGCGCGCGAAAGCACGCGGCCACTTCCGTGCCACCCGCTTCGAAGTGCCGTCGGAGCGCGCCCGCTGATAACCCACAAGTATAGGGGATCGCAGCAGTCTTCGCGGGTAGTAAAACCCAATTTATTGATTCGACACAAGGGGAGACAAAGAATACTTGAAAGCCTTAACAACGGAGTTGTCAATTCAGCTGCACCTGGAAACAGACTTGCTCGCAAGAGTTTATCAGTAGTAACAGTTTTATAGCAGTAGCAGTAGTGAAATAACAGTAGCAGAGTAACAGAGACAGCAGTAGTGATTATAGTAAACAGCAGGATTAAAATACTGTAGGCACGGGGACGGATAACGGGCGTTGCATGGATGAGAGAAACTCATGTAACAATCAAGCAGGGCATTTGCAGATAATAATAAAACGGTGTCCAAGTACAAAGCAATCAATAGGCATGTGTTCCAATTATAGTCGTACGTGCTCGCAATGAGAAACTTGCACAACATCTTTTGTCCTACCAGCCGGTGGCAGCCGGGCCTCAAGGAATCTATCGGATATTAAGGTACTCCTTTTAATAGAGTACCGGAGCAAAGCATTAACACTCCGTGAACACATGTGATCCTCACATCACTACCATCCCCTCCGGTTGTCCCGATTTCTGTCACTTCGGGGCCATTGGTTCCGGACAGCGTCATGTGTATACAACTTGCAGGTAATACCATAAACAATGAATATCATGATGAAATAATAACATGTTCAGATCTGAGATCATGGCACTCGGGCCCTAGTGACAAGCATTAAGCATAACAAGTTGCAACAATATCATCAAAGTACCAATTACGGACACTAGGCACTATGCCCTAACAATCTTATACTATTACATGACCAATCTCATCCAATCCCTACCATCCCCTTCAGCCTACAGCGGGGGAATTACTCACACATGGATGGGGGAAACATGGCTGGTTGATGAAGAGGCGTCGGTGGTGATGATGGCGATGATCTCCTCCACTCTCGTCCCGGCGGAGTGCCGGAACAGAGACTTCTGGCCCCCGAGACGGAGTTTCACGATGTGGCGGCGTTCTGGAGGGTTTCTGGCGACTTCGACTTCTCCCCGTGCGTTTTTAGGTCGAAGGCAATAAGTAGTCCGAAGGAGGGCGTCGGGGGCCAGCCGAGGCCGCCACACACTAGGGCCGCGCGGGCCCTCCCGGGCCGCGCCGGCCTAGTGTGTGGGGCCCTCGGGCCCCACCTGGCTCGCCCTTCTGGCTCCGCCAATATTCCGGGAAAATAGGACCTTCTGCATAAATTCTGAGGATTTTCCAGAAAGTTGGATTTCTGCACAAAAATGAGACACCGTAACAGTTCAGTCGAAAACAACGTTAGTCCGCGTTAGTTGCATCCAAAACACACAAATTAGAGGCAAAACAATAGCAAAAGTGTTCGGGAAAGTAGATACGTTTTGGACGTATCAACTCCCCCAAGCTTAGCTTATTGCTTGTCCTCAAGCAATTCAGTTAACAACTGAGCGATAAAAGAACTTTCACGAACACATTTGTTCATATGATGTAAATATTCTCATGCTATGGCTAACACTTAGGCAGTTCATAATAAGATACATGCAAATAAAATCATCTAATAGCTATGTCAATCATGGAAAGGTACCAACAATTAATAATAAGCATCATGAATCATGTATATAAGCAGGATTGCAATGTTCATAAAAGAGTATGATAGAGTGGTATCTCGCTTGCCCATATTTGATCAGCAAAACATAAATGCTCATGCACCTCTCAAGTTCATAGAAAGACTAGAAATAGTGATTGTCAAAGATAAAAGCATCAAAGTTATACTACAATCAATCATATTTTGAGACAAGCATATTACACTAAGAATGACAGTTGTGCTCTCAAGAAAGTGCTCAAAGAAAGGATGGAGACACAACGTAAAAGTAAAAGATTGACCCTTTGCAGAGGGAAGCAGGGATTAACATGCGCTAGAGCTTTTCATTTTTAAAACGGGAGTAAAATTGTTTTGAGAGGTGTTTGTTGTTGTCAACGAATGGTAATGAGTACACCAACTACCTCGCCAACCGGACTTTCAAGAGCGGCTCCCATGAAGGACGTTATCTCTACCAGCAAGGTAGATCATCCCTCTTCTCTTTTGTTTACACACGTATTTTAGTTTTATTATGAGTGACACTCCCCCAACCTTTGCTTACACAAGCCATGGCTAACCGAATCCTCGGGTGCCTTCCATCAATCACATACCATGGAGGAGTATCTATTTGCAAAATTAAGTTGCTTACTGATGAATCAGAGCAAAACATGTGAAGAGAATTATTAGTAAAGTTTGATTAATCGGGGTTGGGAACCCCATTGCCAGCTCTTTTTGCAAAATTATTGGATAAGCGGATGTGCCACTAGTCCATATGAAAGTCCGTCAAGAGTAAATGACAAGGTTGAAAGTTAAACACCACATACTTCCTCATGAGCTATGAAACATTAACACAAATTATTGAGAAACATTTTGAAGGTTTAAAGGTAGCGCATGAGAATTTACTTGGAATGGTTTGAAATGCCATGCATAGGTATTTATGGTGGACACTTTGGAACAACTTGGTTTTCAGGGGTTTGGAAGCACGAGCAGTGTTCCCGCTCAGTACAAGTGAAGGCTAGCAAAAGACTAGGGAGCGACAAATCAAGAGAGCAGTCATAATCATGCTTGCGGCAAAATAAATTAACTGAGGCATAAAAGTGATACAAGAACTATGAAGCAATGTAAATCATCGAGGCTTAATTGACTTTTGTTCAGTCATATGCATGCGTGAGCATGTGCCAAGTTAATTCAAACGAATTATTCAGAGGAGGATACCACAATATCATACCTATTTATGAATAAAACAATGCAAGCAAACATCCATGACATGCTACTCATATTAATAAATTGGAGCTAAACTTGAGAGATCATGAACTACTAGACTTTATTAAATGACATATACCTCACATGAACCAACCAAGCATGCTCACATGGATGAGTATATGTACAAAAATGAAAACAAATAGAGTTCATACTAGCCTCTCACCACAATCAGATCGTCGTATATCGTCATTATTGCCTTTTCACTTGTGTAGCTTGAATAATATGGAATGAAAACCACGCTTCAGCCACCGAAGACCATTGAACTCATAAAGAACTTTACAAAACCAAAGAAGAACAGCAAATATTTTTGGTGTTTTCGAATTTGGAAGCAAGAACAAAAGGAAACAAGCAAACAAAGCAAAATCTTTTTGGGTTTTCTTATAGCAAACTAGCAATAGCAAATAAAGTAAGATAAAATCAAGAAACTAAAGTAAACAAATGGTGAAGAGAAACAATCAGAAATATTTTTGGTCATTTTGTGTTTTAGGAAAGAAACAAAGCAAGAACAAGAAAATGAAAACTAAAAGAAACACAGAAAAGCAAGATGGCAGAAATCTGCCAAAACTTGACAGCAGTACAGTAATCGGTTTTTAAGAAAATCTTACGCTGCTCAGCTCGAAAATTGTTCAACTAATGAAAGTTAGATAACAACCTGGGGAACGTGCACAAAAATTGGCAGCTCAAAATAACGTTCTGGCTGTGTGCACGATTTTTTTTAGTAACAGTTCAGAATCTGTTTTTAGGCAGCACTTCCCCAAATATTATCTTCCTCTCATTAGAAAACCACTCAAAGAAACTAAACAAGTATGTACAAGTATCCAGCAACCATAATATGCAAAGAATGAGTGATGCCGGTATACCTCCCCCAAGCTTAGGCTTTTGGCCTAAGTGGAGATCAATCCCATGGTGCCCATGAAGTAGCACCTCCGTAGTACGACGAAGATGGATCATATTCCGGGTATGTGCTGGAAGAAGCATCCGGATACGTGACGGTGTAGTCGTAGGAGGGCTCGGCGTCCTCGGAGTCATGCTGCTGGTGGAAGCCTTGTATCTTCATTTTCTCATCCACCTCCTCCTTAGTGCGCGATCATGGTTTCCTGTCAATACTGAACAAATCTGGCTGCGGCAAAAAGATTTCCCTCTCTTCCCCGTCAGCAAACAATATTCTATAGACAATCTTATCTAAACTAGAGTCGGTTGTAACAAATTGATGACTCTTCATAGCAGCAATATCGAGCCTCATAGGAGTTATTTTTACATCATTAGGGTCAAGAGGAAGCTCTAAATATGCTAAAACGCGAGAAGCAATAATTCCTCCAAATATAGGCCCCTTGTTAGACAAGCGGCGAGCAACAAGAGCACCAAGATGATAAGGCGTGTCCCCAGTGAGTGCAGCAATTAAGAAACCAAGGTGATAGCTAGATATGTTACTAGTGTTCTCCCTACCAAGAATGCTAGTACCAATGTAATAAGCAAAATACTTAATGGCGGGGAGTTGAATGTTTCTTATCTTGCCACGCTGAATGGTGCGACAATCATCATTGGTGATCCCTCGATAGAGCTCCAAGCAATTCCTTGGGGTTGTCCTCGATCTTCCTCGCCGTACCTACAGGGGCAATACCCAATGCAGCACAAAAAATTTCCAACTTCATAGTAATAGGCTTACCATAGATCTTAAATTCTACGGTCGGGCGAAAGTGCTTATTGTTGAATTTGAAGCTCTCCACAAAGATTTTAGTGAGCGTATAATATTGCTCACTCTCATCTCCCACATAGGTGGTTAAACCTTCCTTACTGACGAGGGTCAAGAAATTATCCAACAACCCTGCATTACTCAAAAAGTCATAATATGGGAAGGATGCAGCATTAGGGACTCCATTGTCCTCTTCGGGTGCGAAGCTTGGTGCGATGAGGTCCTCATTATAGGATTGCCTGAATCGAGTGGATGATCTCGAGGGCCTCCCCGTGCTTGTTGTCTCTCTTTCAAACACTTCTCCAAAGTTACAATTATCCATCTTCCTTTTCTGAAATTTTTCAACAAACATTATAAAATTTGATTTGATGACATATAATTGAGGGAAACCACTATAGGAACTTGCTAGAGTACTAATCATGCATCAAAACTAGTTTATACATCTTAGAACAAGCATGCAAGCTCACTAAACATGTTACCTACAGCAGCAAAATATTCAAGATATATTCCACCAAACAAAATTCTACTTGGATAACCGGAGGAGTCACATACCGGAGAGCAAATGTGCCAAATTTCAGACAGAAATCTGGGCTGAGCAAAGAGATCGAGAAATCCTGAGCTCTTGAGCAAAAACGCGAGTGAGAGAAAGCTGGTGTCGATTTTTTCGGGAGAGAGAAGAATGTGGGAGGAAGAGATGCTGAAGTGGGGCAAAGGGGGGCCCACACACCAGGGTGGCGCGCCCCCCTTGCTGGCCGCGCCGGCCTGTGGGGTGCCAGCCTGGGGTGCCCCACTGGTCATCCCCAGGTGCTCCCAGGTGCCTCGTCGAAAAATAGGACCAACGGTATAATTTTTGTGAATTTTTGAAAACTTTGAAAAATGCACATTTCTGGGTGTCAAAATTATTATTACTGGCCAGGAATTTTTTTTGGAATCTCTAATTAACTAAAGAACTTCGCAAAACAAAAGTGCTACAGCAAGTAGAGCAAGTGGAGGAAGAAAGATATGTTGTTTACCTCTTCTATGCATATAAAAAGTATTTGTTAACAAGGTTGATCAAGTCTTGCCACCAAATAAATTTTACATAGCATAAGAAGAAATAAACCTCAAATCAATCATGTTACCTTGAATTGTATTGATATGGATCCAATCATAAGATTTTGATATCCTTCTTTAGGCTCATATATAGGACAATCGATAGTTCCAACTTTGATAGTTCTCACATTAGAAATAGTATTAACTGCACATACTTTATCAATCCTCTTGGGGAAATAGACGGTGTGCTCTCTATCATCAACATTGAAAGTAACCTTTCCTTTATTGCAATCAATAACAGCCCCTGCGGTGTTAAGAAAAGGTCTCCCAAGAATAATAGACATATTATCATCTTCAGGCATTTCCAACACAACAAAATCAGTTAATATCAAGAAGTTATTAGTAACTTGAACAGGAACATCCTCACATATACCAACAGGAATAGCGAGTAGATTTATCAGCCATTTGCAAAGATATATCAGTAGGTATCAACTTATCTAAGTAAAGTCTCTTATAAAGAGAAAAAAACATAACACTAACACCGGCTCCCAAGTCACATAGAGCAGTTTTAACATAATTATTCTTAATAGAACAAGGAATAGTAGGTATACCTGGGTCGCCCAACTTCTTTGGAACTTTTCCATTGAAAGAGTAATTAGCAAGCATAGTGGAAATTTCCTCATTGGGGATTTTCCTTTTGTTAGTAACAATATCTTTCATATACTTTGAATAAGGAGGCAATTTAATAGCATCACTCAAAGGGATTTGCAAGAATAAAGGTTTCATCCAATCAGAAAATTTATTATAGTGTTCTTCTTCCTTTGATTTTAGTTTCTTAGCAGGAAAAGGCATTTGCTTTTGCACCCAAGGTTCCCTTTCATTACCATGTTTCTTAGCAATAAAATCTTCTTTAGTATACTTTTTATTTTTATCTTGCTTTTCAGGTTCATCTTCAACTTCTTCTTTATCAGAAACATCATTCTTATCATTACCATTATTATTATCATGTTCATTACCACTTTCAGTTTCAGCATCGGAAATAGAAATACTATTAGGATCATTAACAGGTTTAGAGGATTCTACAACATTTTTATGTTTCTTCTTCTTTTTCTTAGAAGGAGCACTAGGTTCAATGCGTCGAGAATCTTGTTCAATTCTTTTGGGATGCCCTACAGGATATAGAGGATCCTGGGTAGAGACACCACCTCTAGTTGTTACTTCATAAGCATGTTTCTCCTTAGAATTATTTTTTAACAAGTCATTTTGCACTTTAGTAAGCTGATCAATTTGAGTTTGAACCATTTGAAAATGTTTAACAAGCATCTTAACATCATTGGAGGTTCTCTCCACAATATCATGCAAATTGCTAATAGCTTGAGAATTTTCCATTAGATGATTCTCTACTCTCATATTAAAATTTTCTTGCTTAACAATATAATTATCAAACTCATCTAAGCATTGCGCAGAAGGTTTTGAATACGGAATATCTTCCCTAGTAAAGCGTCGAAGGGAGTTTACCTCAATCATGGATGAAGGGGGAATTATCTCACATATATCTTCTATGGGAGGTAGATTTTTCACATCTTCAGATTTAATACCTTTCTCCTTGAGAGACTTCTTGGCTTCCCTCATATCTTCATCATTCAACTTAATTAAACCCCTCTTCTTCAATATTGGCGTTGGAATTGGTTCAGGCGTAGTCCAATCATCATGATTCCGGCCTATTTTAGCCAATAATTCTTCAGCTTCGTCTGGAGTTCTTTTCCTAAAACACAACCAGCACAACTATCCAAATATGCCCTAGACTCAATGGTTAGTCCACTATAAAATATATCAAGTAGATCATTCTTTTCTAAATCATGTCCAGGTCGAGCTCGATAAGAGAACAAAATCTTGCCCAAGCCTCGTGCAATTTCTCTTCATCTCCCTGGTCAAATCTATAAATTTTCGTAAAGCAATATGTTGAGCACTAGCAGGAAAGTATTTTCGAAAGAAAACATCACGCAAATCAGTTGGACTTTTAATAGAACCAGGAGGCAAATTATTATACCAAGTTTTAGCATCATCCTTTAATGAGAAAGGAAAAATTTTAGCGACAAAATAAGTACGCATCTTGACATCATCAGAAAACAAGCTACTCATAGAAGAAAGTTCAATCATGTGTTCTACAGCACTTTCTTTTTCAGTACCACAAAAGGGTGCTTTCACTACAATAGCTATATTAGATAGATCAAGAGAAAAATCATAATCTTTATCCTTAATGCATATAGGAGATGTGGCAAATTTAGGATCAGGAGATAACTTATGTCTAACAGTATATTGTGTGAGAAAATTTTTAATTTTACTTGCATCAGCAAGTAGCATTGCATCTATTAATAAAATCATCATTAAGCTCCACATAATCTTCATCAGGATCATCACTAGAATAATCAAGTTCGGTGAATTAACAGGTGTAGTAGCATTAGGAGTTTCAGTATTTTCAATTTGTCTAGACCTAGCAATTGCAGCATCTAGAAAAGATCCCAATGAACCACTATCATCAAGCACAACAGAAACATTATCAATATCATGAGAATTTTCAGATTCGGCAGAAGTACCAGCAAGTGAAGCTTGTGGCGGTGAAACAAGTTGACTTATCACAGATGGTGAATCAAGAGTAGCAGAGGTACTCAGAGTTGTACCTTTTCTTGTAGTGGATGGTAATATGGCGACTTTAGGATCGCGAGTTTTACCCATGATGGAGAATTTGCAGCGAACAATATCAATCCAAGTGAACTTCCAAATAAAGCTATGCTCTCCCCGGCAACGGCGCCAGAAAACGGTCTTGATAACCCACAAGTATAGAGGATCGCAGCAGTCTTCGCGGGTAGTAAAACCCAATTTATTGATTCGACACAAGGGGAGACAAAGAATACTTGAAAGCCTTAACAGCGGAGTTTTCAATTCAGTTGCACCTGGAAACAGACTTGCTCGCAAGAGTTTATCAGTAGTAACAGTTTTATGGCAGTAGCAGTAGTGAAATAACAGCAGCAGAGTAACAGAGATAGCAGTAGTGATTATAGTAAACAACAGGATTAAAATACTGTAGGCACGGGGACGGATAATGGGCGTTGCATGGATGAGAGAAACTCATGTAACAATCAAGCAGGGCATTTGCAGATAATAATAAAACGGTGTCCAAGTACAAAGCAATCAATAAGCATGTGTTCCAATTATAGTCGTACGTGCTCGCAATGAGAAACTTGCACAACATCTTTTGTCCTACCAGCCGGTGGCAGCCGGGCCTCATGGGAATCTACTGGATATTAAGGTACTCCTTTTAATAGAGTATCGGAGCAAAGCATTAACACTCCGTGAACACATGTGATCCTCACATGACTACCATCCCCTCCGGTTGTCCCGATTTCTGTCACTTCGGGGCCATTGGTTCCGGACAGCGACATGTGTATACAACTTGCGTGTAAGACCATAAACAATGAATATCATGATGAAATAATAACATGTTCAGATCTGAGATCATGGCACTCGGGCCCTAGTGACAAGCATTAAGCATAACAAGTTGCAACAATATCATCAAAGTACCAATTACGGACACTAGGCACTATGCCCTAACAATCTTATACTATTACATGACCAATCTCATCCAATCCCTACCATCCCCTTCAGCCTACGAGCGGGGAATTACTCACACATGGATGGGGGAAACATGGCTGGTTGATGAAGAGGCGTCGGTGGTGATGATGGCGATGATCTCCTCTAATTCTCCGTCCCGGCGGAGTGCCAGAACAGAGACTTCTGGCCCCCGAGACGGAGTTTCACGATGTGGCGGCATTCTGGAGGGTTTCTGGCGACTTCGACTTCTCCCCGTGCGTTTTTAGGTCGAAGGCAATAAGTAGTCCGAAGGAGGGCGTCGGGGCCAGCCGAGGCCGCCACACACTAGGGCCGCGCGGGCCCCTCCTGGGCCGCGCCGGCCTAGTGTGTGGGGCCCTCGGGCCCCACCTGGCTCGCCCTTCTGGCTCCGCCAATATTCCGGGAAAATAGGACCTTCTGCATAAATTCTGAGGATTTTCCAGAAAGTTGGATTTCTGCACAACGTTAGTCCGCGTTAGTTGCATCCAAAACACACAAATTAGAGGCAAAACAATAGCAAAAGTGTTCGGGAAAGTAGATACGTTTTGGACGTATCACCCGCCTCGCGATGCCCGCCTCCGACCGTACACCCGACGGACACGGTGCTGGCTTCCCGCCGTCGATTCGGCCCCCTCCCCTACCTACGCATCTTAAGCGCCCCATTGCGGACGGAGGGGTGGTGGTGGCAGCGGCGGAGTGGCTTCAGCGGCTACGGAATTGCTCGCCGGAGAGGAGGGGAGGCGACGGCGGAAGGAGTGGTAGTGGCGGAAGGGAGTAGGGTTTGGAAACTGAACTCCCCTCCGCGGCCAGGGCGACCGCCGAGTTTCTCACGCCCCCGAAATTGTTTTACGAGCCAGGCCGCGAGTTCGGGTTCCATTCTGACCCAGTTTTGACCTGAACCCGTATTTTTGCCGAACTTTTTTGATTTAAGTCTGTTTTACTGTTAGAGTTGCTCTTAGACGTTTTAAAATGAAAATTCTAGTGAGCCCTAAGCTAACTTATAATTAGCAAATCCGCATGCTTGTACATAAGAAAACAACGGGCCAGACAGATGATCTTTGATTCTTTGTTCCATTTGCTATCCTCCTTTTCGTCCTCCTCTGCGTACTTTGTCCCTATCGTCGTCTTGCTTCTGGAGCCTTCCAAAGCCGAATTAAGACGAACTACCACTGTCCGCCCAGATTTGTTTTAAACTTTACGTGTGATCTAACTTTGATTTGGTCATGTTTGTTAGGATTTCTGCGTTTTCACTATTATATTGATGTGTACCAAAATCGAGTTCACCGCACCATTTACACAGGTCATTTTCTTCGCCGTCACGGGCGTACATTGAGCCTCTTCCGTTCAACTAAACTATGATCACAAGATTGGTCGGTTCGTAAGCTGCCCTGGTTTTACATATGCTTATCTCGTACAGAAGAAAACAACGGATCAGACTGAACTTTGTTCCATTTTGCTACCTCACCGCTTGTCGTCCTCTCTGTACCTTGTCCCTATCGTCGTCTTGCTTCTGGACCCTTCCAAATCGGAATTGCAATCGAACTACCGCTGTCCGCCCAGATTTGTTTTATCCACACATGAAACATATTGAACGCCATCCATCGGATGATGATCCACACGGCTTTTTCTGAGCGGATAATCCTTAGGCCGGCGCATTCAGATGTCATCAGCATGGGGCAGTTAGCTAGCTGTACCCGATCTATCGACAGGTGACGGATATATGCATTTGTATTGCGCCGTTGACAAATCTGCTCCATTAAGTTATGTTTCCTTGTGCTTCGTCTGAACATACGGCTTGTTCTTCTTGGATGGATGGATGGATCTCACCCGAAAGTTTCGAGCTTTCTCGGGCCTGACGCTGCAAACGTTTACTTGATGCTGCCGTTGAACGGGACGAAAAGAAGCTACGAGTAGCGTCGGTCTGCCTTTAGCGTTTCGACACGAAATTAGCACATCATGGATTCATGGAAAGGGGAGAAGAGTGGTAGTACAAAGATGCAGCAGGATGAAACCAACACATCTTTCACTCTGACGAAGGGCAAGATTTGACGTGACGAGCGAAAGCCCACGCCTTTCAAAAGAAAGCAGCGCGCGGGTTAGCTTAGCTTCTCTACGTAGATGCATTGACAGAGAGACGAGACAGATCGATGGTTAACGTAGAGTATAACATCTGGTAAAATTCTTCCCTGGTGCTAGATTGTAGTAGCTACTTTATGTTCTCTTTTCCCCTGTATCCCCCGTGTAAATTCTTCATCAGTTGTAACAGAAACTTGGCCCTGCCGGGTACTTTCGAGTGGAATGAAACAAGCGGTGGGGATTAGTTCCCCCCCGTCAATCTCGAAAAAAAAAAAATCTGGTAAAATCTGCCACCTCCTCTCTGATTCCTGACGAAGCAGCGGATTAGCTACCTTCTCTATGTAGAGAGGCATTGACAGAGAAACGAGATAGATCATCGATGCCTAAAGTAAAACATCTGGTAACTTGCTGACGTACTACATTTGTCTAAGTACTACCACCACCACGAAATGTAACATTATCGCGTGCGCCAGCAGCTAGATCACGCATGATTCGTGCGTGGAACGGGCTTAATTAGTCGCGCTAGTACGCACGCATGCTTACACGCGCGGGAGCAGCTAGCTGAAACGAAATTGTTTTGGATGGTGCAGTGGTTGGGGATGATGCATGATAGACGAGTTCATACGCGTCGTCCTTGCTGGTGCTAGCTTAATCCCGGTTGCTGCCAAATGCATGCTTCCGCACAAGCCATACCACGCCCACGCCATTGTCTCTCACGAGTCATGTCAAGACACACTTCGGGGAACTCGACCATTAGGCCCGTTACCCTGGCTTCATTTATGTAATCATTTGGGGCTGGTGACAGGAACCGCTCACCTGTACTTTAATTTGGGTTCCATTACGAACTGGCCATCATCTGTTGCAAGTCTGATAAAGTAGTGAGGAAACAAGCATGAGATTAATTAAGGAAAGATGATTGGGAGTTGGCCGATGAAGTACTGATGCTTAAACTGAAGACCTGAAGTGGATGAGTGGTCAGTATAGGGCGGCCAAACGGAATGAACCGATTTGGGGAAGATGTGAATGAATCCAGCGAGCTCAGCAACAAGTTAGCTTTGTGGTAGCTCCGGTGGCCTGCCGCCTGCAGGCGCGGTGTGACGTCGTCGGAGCTCCTGCTCCCACAAAACTGACGGCACACGGAGCCGAGTGCGCAACTACCCTAGCTACGGCCTAGCTAGTATAACATGGTCGGAACGGGGAGCGATCTGGCCTCCGGCGGCACCTTCCTGTGGCCGTTACGAGGTTCAGAATATTTGTTACAGTGCATCCCACTCACTCTGTCTCCAGGTGGAAAGCCAAAAGTTATGTCTCTCGTCTTTTTTATTTACAGCTCGAGCTTCTTCTTTTACGAAAGCCTTTTTTCTACCGTGTCTGATTGGCTTCTTTATTAGCGCTTTCCCGAGCTCTCTTTAACTGGTTCACCCCTCCACGCTACGCATTTTACCGTCGACTAGTGCTTGCTGTCTAACCGCCGTTTGACGCGTACGTGCGCGCAATACGAACTGGGCTGGTGCCGGAACGGTTCACTCCTTCTCAGTTGCCATGCCTTTAAGCGTACATTTGAGTTCATTCTTCTTCCCAGTGTAGTACCGAGAAATTAAACTGCTATGCGTACTTCTTCCTTTTTTTGCGGGGGAAAAGAAGATGACATTAAACTGCTATGCGTACTTCGGGCATGATTGTCGATGCAATCTGGCCTGCACCGGTCGTTCACTGTGGATTCTAGACCATGCGTCGGTCAAAGAATCATTGAGTGATATGGGACGCCTGCTGCGGTAGGATTAAGGTAGGGCGATCGATTGACCGGAGATTGAGCCTGGGTAGCGTGAGGTGGTCAGATCGTTAATCTCGGGGTGCTCTATCATATGCTCGTCGAAAGGGGTTGATACATCCATATTAGAGTCAATTAATATGAATTGGAGGGTTTACTTATTTTTTGATGAAATTTTTTTGCGGGTATGATAAAAAAATATATTAATATTAAGAAGATACCAAGCCTCTGCAACTACGCAACACCCTAATGATAGTACGGATGCACTCAGCTAAAAAGTAGAAAATAAAATTAAGAAATAAAAAGTCCCGTTACGGTGTTCCAGCGGTAGCAACAACAATACATCCACCGCCATGACAACACCTGAACTACATGCTCTCCGAAAAAGCGAAGCCTTCAAGAAGTAAACTGTGCACAAGCATCGTCGTCGCCCGATAAAATGATTTTAAGTTTTTACCCTGAAGATAGTCCCCGCTCTCAAAACAATGCCTTCAACAAGGATATTGTCAGGTACAACCAGTTAAGACCAGATCTTGGATTTTCACTCTGAAAGGTAAGAGTCTGAATTTCACCCGTGCTGCCACCTCCACTTGCATATTTCTGCTGCAAAACTCAGAACACCAAGCAAGCCCCTCAACAATACAGAGACTTGAACCTTCATCGCTAGTCCTCCAATACGGTCTTCATGATATTCCCCACCTCTGATTTCACCATGCACCAGAATGACATCTGATGGCAACACAAAACAGAGTTTCGCGTCGTGCCCTCCAGAACCAAACGGTCGGAATAAAAGCATGGGTGCACACGACCGAATACCACCCGATCCAGCAAACTCTAGGCAAAAGATGCACTGTTCCATTCGCCGGTGGAGCTTTCCGAAACTCATCAATCCAGCCAGATCAAGACGGACATGCTTCAGGTAGGTCTTCATCGCATAAGAGAGACCCAATGACCGCCACCATTATTCAGGTCAGGCCCAACACCGCCGACCATCCCAGGCCAGCCGAGGCAATGCGGCGAGACGCCTTGCAACCGGCCGACCCTCCACCGGCGACAACAAAGATCACGGATAGGGAAAGGAGAAGAATGACCTAGGGCTTACACCCATCTAGTCCGTCCCACCTCGCACCTCCACCGCTGGCATGGCCCGCCGCCAGCGGCCACCACCACCATCACCAGACGCCGCCCAGACCGGCGCCCATGTTGCCGTCCGCTGCGCCGCCGATGCCCTAGGCCCGCCGCCGCCCACGATGCTGGGCGCGCCGCTCACGCCATCGCGTATCGAGCAGCCAACATGCTGTGGTGCCCGGTGAGCGCACCACACCCAACCGGGGAGGATCCTTCCCGTGTCGATCCACCACGTCAGGGGACGAGCATGTCCCGCCGCCGCCAGCAACGACCAGGCAGAGCCCGACCGCGTCCCATGGCGGCGGCGGGAGGAGGAAGGAGGGTGGGGGGCTAGCGGTAGCTATCTAGGGTTTCCCCACGTCGCCACGCGGGGCGAGAGGAGGAAAGCTCGCTTGTTATTTGCTCGATGTAGGTGTCATGTACGATCCTTCCCATCTATCGGCATATATACTTCTAACCGATTCAACACAAACCCATCTAAAATTTGGGAGGGTTCGAATTGTTATACTAGTAATTTTTTCCATGTGGAACCACAACGTACATAGTACGTGCTCCTCGCACAGTTGGTACGTTTGAGTTCCACCATGCTATTTCTTCTTTTCCGCGTGTACCAGTAAATTAAACTGCTATGCGTACTTTGGAAATGATTGTCAATAGAATCTGCTATGCACCGTTCGTTCACTGTGGATTCTAGAACCATGCGTCGGTCAAGGCATCATTTGAGTGGTATGGTACGCCTGCTGCGGTAGGATAAAGGTAGGGCAACCATTGACCGAAGAATGAACTTGGGTAGTGTGAGACGGTCAGTTTGTTAATCTCGGGATGCTCTATCGTATGGTCGTCGAAAGGGGTAACGTATATATGGTTCCAGTGATTTGACAGAGTAATGTTTACTCCTCTGACTGATCAACACGGTAGCAATATTTGTTCAAAATAAACACGGTAGCAATATAAATTCCTACCCAAAAGTTTTACCTACGCGTGCGTAGATTTTTGGTCTTTTGAATTAGTAGGGCAAGAAATTTTACAGGAGCTTTGGAGTTGTTTTAATTTTTCCGTGTGCAAAGTTGTTTCCTTCATAGAATTGAATCCCTAAATCAAATGATATTTTTAATCAGACCCCGATCTTTCAAAAATCATGTTGCCCAATCGGACGGACATTGATACAAATTCAAGTGGGCGCGACATTGCAACCGTGTCTGTTTTCTATGTTCTTGTGTTCTTCAAATTCAACAAATGAAAGGGGTTCTTAGATGTTAATCATCTGGTGAAGCTGACAAAACATAATTACTCCCATATGGTGTTTCGATTGTCGTTACGGCTGAGTATGGTAAATTTGTTTCACCGCTCATCCACATGTTATGGTTTTTCATACTTCTTCCGTCGATAAATAAGTGCACTTTATGTTGTGTACACATAAGTGTACTTTATGTTATACAAATAAGTGTACCCTATCATATGGTGGTCGAAAGGGGTAACGTATATGCTTCATGTGATTTGACGGAGCATTTGTTTAATGTATGTATACTACTGTACCTGACTGACTCGCCCGATCGCAATATAAATACTTATCCAAAAGTTTTACCCGCGTACTTAGTATTATGGTCTTTGGATTTGTAGTACGAGAACCAACAAACCAAATAATCAAACGATACTTTGTTTTCTTGTTGTGCAATTGACAATCAAACAATCTTTGGTACAAATTCAGCTCTATAAGATTCAATGGGGGTGACGTTACAATCACGTGTTTTTCTATTCCCAACGTTTTGTAAATCCAACAAATCAAACGAGCCCTAAGCTTTTAACCATCTGGTAAAGTTGATAGAAGATGATTGCTCTTGAATAGGACTCTTTAATTCAAAGGAATGCAATGGAACTTTTGTAGGATTTTTATCCTTAGAAACTTTTTTCTATGTGCGCCATTTGATTCATACGATTGGAATCCTTAGTAATGCATAGGATTATTTCATATAGAACTGTATTGCAATATGTTTTGAACTTTTGACGAATTTTTTTCATCCACTCAAATCTCATGTTACAATTTCTTTCTTTTTCCCGTGAGTCAAACACTACTTTAAGAAAAATTCTTGTAGGTTTCAAATCATGTAGGATCGATTCAACTCGACATGATATTCTAATCATACGGTTTTTCCTATTCATGTGTTATAAAAATCCTACATATCAAACACACACTTAATTGATATTGTGGATGAAAGTGCATGGAGCCTCCATGTATGGTTTTGGTAAGTAATATTCGTTTCATTCCTACAGTAAAAAGCAAATTATTACTTTTACAACTAGGAACATGATTATATGGTGGGGATGGAACCATGGTTTGAGTTTATGATGGACTTTCAATTGCAACTTGGTTTATATTAACCTAGGATTAACAACAAATATCGTCTAGTGATTCTAGCGCTATATATTACCCATTGACCATAAGATCTTTAATGGGTCAGAGAAGTCAGATGTACCTCTTTTCTCTCGCATATCAACGAACTTGATAGAGCCTGTATGGGAGTTCGGTGGTTCCACATGGGTTGGGAGGGCCTTAAGCTCCCCATCCTATGGACGAGGGGTGCTATACCGTCTATGATGGTCGAGGGTCAAGCGCCCATGGTTGCAAGCGACTGAGCGCCTAGAAATATAAAAGGGTGGGTATGCGGGGTCGCGGAGAAGGACAATGATTGCTTTGGACCTTATACTAGACCTCACGCCAAGGAAATGTGGATGGGAATACCGAACCCGTTGGCAATAAGGATAATTCTCTTATGAGAAAAGTAATGCACCTCTGGAGGGTGTATTGAATTGTTGCTTGTCACTCCTTGTTTCAGGAAGAAACTACAAACCCGACAGGAAAGGAACTTGATGACGCGTAAAGCACACGCCCGTTGGGAACCCCAAGTGGAAGGTGTGATGCGTACAGCAGCAAGTTTCCCTCAGTAAGAAACCAAGGTTTATCGAACCAGTAGGAGTCAAGGGCCACGTGAAGGTCGTTGGTGACGGAGTGTAGTGCGGCGCAACACCAGGGATTCCGGCGCCAACGTGGAACCTGCACAACACAATCAAAATACTTTGCCCCAACATAACAGTGAGGTTGTCAATCTCACCGGCTTGCTGTAAACAAAGAATTAAATGTATAATGTGGAAGATGATGTTTGTTTGCGAAGAACAGTAGAGAACAATGATTGCAGTAGATTGTATTCAGATGTAAATGAATGGACCGGGGTCCACAGTTCACTAGTGGTGTCTCTCCCATAAGATAAATAGCATGTTGGGTGAACAAATTACAGTTGGGCAATTGACAAATAGAGATGCATACATATCATGATGATTACTATGAGATTTAATCAGGGCATTACGACAAAGTACATAGACCGCTATCCAGCATGCATCTATGCCTAAAAAGTCCACCTTCGGGTTAGCATCCGCACCCCTTCCAGTATTAAGTTGCAAACAACAGACAATTGCATTAAGTATGGTGCGTAATGTAATCAACACAAATATCTTTAGACAAAGCATTGATGTTTTATCCCTAGTGGCAACAGCACATCCACAACCTTAGAACTTTCTGTCATTGTCCCGCATTCAATGGAGGCATGAACCCACTATCGAGCATAAATACTCCCTCTTGGAGTCAAAAGTATCAACTTGGCCAGAGCCTCTACTAGCAACGGAGAGCATGCAAAAACATAAACAACATATATATGATAGATTGATAATCAACTTGACATAGTATTCAATATTCATCGGATCCCAACAAACACAACATGTAGAGTTGATACGTCCAATTTGCATCACTATTTTGTATCATAATTTGCTGTTATTCATTGATATATTTCATATTTGGACACAATACTTATGTTATTTCATCTATTTTGCATGTTTCATCATTATTGGAGGATCAAGCACCGGAGCCAGGATTCTGCTGGAAAAAGCACCGTCAGAACGCAATATTTCGGAAGATCAACTCGTGGAAGGAAATTATACCAAAAATCCTATTTTTCAAGATGACGAAGGAAGCTAGAAGGAGGAGCCGAGAAGGCCCAAGGTGGGGCCAGACCACAGGCCGGCGCGGCCCATGGCTCCGGCCGCGCCACCATGTGGTGTGGGGGCCCCACAGCCCCTTTCGCCTCCTTTTCTTCGCGAAACCCTTCGTCCCGAAGACCTAAGCCACAGAGGGTTCCTCACGAAGAGTTACAGCCGCCTCTGCGGGGCGGAGAACACCAGAGAGAAAAGAGCTCTCCGGCGGGCAGGAATCCGCCGGGGAAATTCCTCCCGGAGGGGGAAATCGACGCCATCGTCACCGTCATCGAGCTGGACATCATCTCCATCACCATCATCATCATCTCCACCATCATCACCGCCGTCTCCACCGCAGCACCTCGTCACCGCCGTAGCAATTTGGGTTTGATCTTGATTGTTTGATAGGGGAAACTCTCCCGGTATCTATTTCTACTTGTTGTTGATGCTATTGAGTGAAACCATTGAACCAAGGTTTATGTTCAGATTGTTATTCATCATCATATCACCTCTGATCATGTTCCATATGATGTCTCGTGAGTAGTTCGTTTAGTTCTTGAGGACATGGGTGAAGTCTAAATGTTAGTAGTGAACTATGGTTGAGTAATATTCAATGGTATGATATTTAAGTTGTGGTGTTATTCTTCTAGTGGTGTCATGTGAACGTCGACTACATGACACTTCACCATTTATGGGCCTAGGGGAATGCATCTTGTACTCGTTTGCCAATTGCGGGGTTGCCGGAGTGACGTAAACCTAAATCCCCGTTGGTATATCGATGCAGGAGGGATAGCAGGATCTCGCAGTTTAAGGCCGTGGTTAGATTTATTCTTAATTACTTTCTTGTAGTTGCGGATGCTTGCAAGGGGTATAATCACAAGTATGTATTAGTCCTAGGAAGGGCGGTACATTAGCATAGGTTCACCCACACAACACTTATCATAACAATGAAGATTATTTAGCCGTATGTAGCGAAAGCACTAGACTAAAATCCCGTGTGTCCTCGAGAACGCTTGGTCATTATAAGAAATCAAACCGGCTTGTCCTTTGTGCTAAAAAGGATTGGGCCACTCGCTGCAATTGTTACTCTCGCACTTTACTTACTCGTACTTTATTCAACCGTTACATCAAAACCCCCGAATACTTGTCTCGTGAGCATTTACAGTGAATCCTTCATCGAAACTCGCTTGTCAACACCTTCTCGCTCCTCGTTGGGATCGACATTCTTACTTATCGAAGATACTACGATACACCCCCTATACTTGTGGGTCATCAAGACTATTTTCCGGCGCCGTTGCCGGGGAGTGAAGCGCTATTGGTAAGTGGAATTGGTAAGGAAAACCTTTACCGTTTGTGCTGATTTTATTTCTGCCTCGCTGCTATAAGTCATTATGGAGAGATCTTCTCTTCAATTTCTATTTGGGAAATCTACTACTACTGCAACGGTAGTGGATGAGGCGCCGTGTGAGGAAGTGATACCATATAAAATACCTATGAAAATTATTGAACGTGTTATGGATAACCGCTATGAAGGGGATGGAACTGTCCACCCCGGAGATCATTTATTGTTCTTGCATGAATTATGCGGTTTATTCAAGTGTGCAGGTATTGCTATGGATGAAGTGAGGAAGAAACTATTCTCTTTATCACTGTCTGGTAAGGCGGCGCATTGGTATAAATTACTGGATAATGGGGATTCTCTTGAATGGAATGATATTGTGCCCCGGTTTTATTCTAAGTTCTATCCTCCAAGTGAAATTCACAAGGATCGGAATCGCATATATAATTTTTGGCCTCATGATGGAGAGAGTATTGCCCAAGCTTGGGGGAGATTGAAGTCTTTAATGCTCAAATGCCCCATTCATGAGCTTCCCGGTAATGTTATTATTGATAATTTCTATGCAAGACTTTCTTTTCAAGACAAGACCTTGCCGGATACTTCTTGTTCTGGATCATTTACACGCAACAAAGAAGAGTTTAAAAGGGACCTTCTTGATCGGATCCAAGAAAATACCGAAGGTTGGGAGAACGACAAGGATAGAGAATCGGTATAATTTATGATTATAAATGCATTGAAGCTTTTATGGATACCGATAAATTTCGTAATATGAGTGCTACATATGGTCTTGATTCTCAAGTTGCTGCAAATCTTTATAAAGCTTTTGCCTCTCATTATGAATTGCCTAAGAAGAATTTTGATAAGTATCATGAACCGTATAAAGATAAAATTGATTCATCTATTAATAAATGCGTTGTAGTTGAAACTGCCGATCATGTTATTCCCGAAGCTTATATTGAAAAAACTCCTTTCCTCGCTAAAATGAAGGAGTACTCGTTATAAATAGTGCGGTTCATAAAAGTGAAAAGAAACCCGTAGAACTCCGAAGAACAAATAAAAGTTGAACCTCGTCGTTGCAATAGTTAAAGATCTTGTGACTGAAAATGTGGAGGATGGTCATATTATTTTCTCGTGAAGATGCTTCTAATATTGTTTCACATCCTAATAAACCCAAACAAGTTAGTGTTCCTATGCTATCTCGTTAGAATTGGTGATCATTGCTATTATGGTTTATGTGATATTGGTGCAAGTGTTAGTGCTATTCCTTATGAGCTTTACACGGAGATTATGCACGAAATTGATTCTTGTGAACTTGAAGATATTGATGTGGTTATTCAGCTGGCTAATAGAGAAACTATTTCTCCAATTGGTATTGTTCGAGATGTAGAAGTTCTATGTGGTAAGATTAAATATCCCGCTGACTTTTTGGTACTTGGTTCTGCTCGCTAGTGATTATTGTCCTATCATTTTTGGTAGACCTTTTCTAAATACTTGTGGAGCTATTATAGATTGCAAGAAAGAGAAAATTTTGACTAAATTTGCTGGTGAATCTTATGAGTTTAACTTCTCTAAATTTACCAAAACTCCTTATAAAGCTGATTTGCCTAGTGATGATTTTAAAATGGAGCAAGTGTGCATCTATTGTTCTTGTTCCTAATAATCCTTTGCAAGCAACATTTGGAGGATAGCGAGAGTGAAGTTTTTAGGAAAGAAAGAGATGAGCTTGAGGAAATTTTTCTTCGCCAACCTATTCTCAAGCATGATTTACCTAGTGGAAGATTTGGGTACAACACCGCCACCAAAGGAAGATCCCGTTTTTGAATTAAAGCCTTTGCCCGATAATCTTAAATATGCTCATATTGATGATAAGAAAATATATCCTGTTATTATTAGTTCTAAGCTTTCTGAGATTGAGGAAGAAAGGTTATTGGAAATATTGAAGAAACACCGAGGAGCTATTGGCTACACTCTTGATGATTTGAAGGGGATTTCTCCTTCTATTTGCCAACATGCTATTAATATGGAAGATGATGCAAAGCCTCGTTGTTGAACATCAGCGTCGTCTAATTCCGAAGATGAAGGAGGTGGTAAGGAATGAGGTATTAAAACTTCTTGAAGCTGGTATTATATATCCTATTGCCGATAGTAGATGGGTTAGTCCTGTGCATTGCGTTCCCAAGAAAGGAGGAATGACTCGTTGTGCCTAATGATAATGATGAGCTCGTCCCTCAAAGAGTAGTTGTAGGGTATAGAATGTGCATTGATTTTCGAAAAGTTAATAAAGTTACTAAGAAAGATCATTACCCTTTACCATTTATTGATCAAATGTTAGAAAGATTGTCTAAAAATACTCATTTTTGCTTTCTTGATGGTTATTCGGGTTTTCACAAATTGCCGTTAAAGCTAAAGATCAAGAGAAAACCACTTTTACTTGTCCCTATGGAACTTATGCTTATAGGCGTATGCCTTTTGGTTTATGTAATGCTCCCGCTACTTTTCAAAGATGCATGTCCGCTATTTTTCATGGCTTTTGTGAGAGTATTGTGGAAGTATTCATGGATGATTTTTCCGTCTATGGGAATTCTTTTGATAGTTGTTTGCGAAACCTTGATAAAGTTTTGCGTAGATGTGAAGAAACTAACCTTGTTCTTAATTGGGAGAAATGCCACTTTATGGTTAATGAAGGAATTGTATTGGGACATAAAATTTCCGAGAGAGGTATTGAAGTTGATAGAGCTAAAGTTGAAGCAATTGAGAAGATGCCCTATCCGAGGGATGTTAAAGGTATTCGTAGTGTTCTTGGTCATGCTGGGTTTTATAGGAGATTTATTAAAGATTTCTCCAAGATTTCAAAGCCTCTTACTAATCTTCTTCAAAAAGACGTACCTTTTGTTTTTGATGATGATTGTAAGGAAGCTTTTGAAACTCTAAAGAAAGCCTTAACAACCGCTCCCGTAGTTGAACCTCCCGATTGGAATTTACCTTTTGAAATTATGTGTGATGCTAGTGATTTTGTCGTAGGCGCCGTTCTTGGACAAGCGAGTAGATAAAAAACTGAATGTTATTCATTATGCTAGTAAAACTCTTGATGCTGCTCAAAGAAATTATGCTACAACCGAAAAAGAATTATTAGCCGTAGTCTTTGCTTGTGATAAATTTAGATCTTATATTGTTGATTCAAAAGTTACTATTCATACCGATCATGCCGCAATTAGATACCTTATGACAAAGAAAGATGCTAAGCCGAGGCTTATTAGATGGGTACTTCTTTTGCAAGAATTTGATTTACATATTGTAGATAGGAAAGGTGCCGATAATCCCGTTGCCGATAATTTGTCTAGATTGGAAAATATTGCTTATGATCCTCGTTCTCGTTAATGATAGTTTTCCAAATGAACAATTGGCTGTAATAAAGGTGAGCTCGCGAGACAGTCCTTGGTATGCTCGATTATGCTAACTTTATTGTTTCCAAGTACTTGCCTCCAACCTTTTCAGCTCAAGCAAAGGAGGAAATTCTTTTATGACTTGAGGCATTATTTCTGGGATGACCCACACTTATATAAAGAAGGAGTGGATGGTATTCTGCGAAGGTGTGTTCCCGAATATGAACAACAAGAGATATTGAGTAAATGTCATGGTAGTGTTTATGGAGGACATCACGCCGGAGAAAGAACCGCGCAAAAGGTTCTACAATCAGGTTTTTATTGGCCAACTCTCTTCAAGGATGCGAGAAAGTTTATTTTATCTTGTGATGAATGCCAAAGGGTTGGTAATATCTCCAGACGTAATGAAATGCCTATGAATTATACTCTTGTTATTGAACCATTTGACTGTTGGGGATTTGATTTCATGGGACCTTTTCCGTCTTCAGAAGGTAATACTCATATACTTGTTGCCGTTGATTATGTTACTAAATGGGTGGAAGCCATACCTACAAAAAGTGCTGATGGTGAGACCTCTTTAAGAATGCTTTTAGACATTATTTTTCCTAGATTTGGAGTGCCTAGATATATTATGACCGATGGAGGTTCTCATTTTATTCATGGAGGTTTTAGAAAACTCTTGCTAGGTATGGTATTAATCATAGAATTGCTTCCGCTTATCATCCTCAAACTAGTGGTCAAGTAGAATTATCAAATAGAGAGATTAAATCTATTTTGGGAAAGACCGTTAATAAAACTAGAAAGAATTGGGCTAGTAAATTGAAGGATGCACTATGGGCTTATAGAACTGCTTATAAAAATCCCATGGGAATGTCACCTTATAAAATGGTTTATGGAAAAGCTTGTCATTTACCTTTAGAACTAGAGCACAAAGCTTATTGGGCTGTTAGAGAACTAAATAAAGATCCTAAACTAGCTGGTGATAAGAGGTTGTTGCAATTAAGTTCTCTAGATGAATGGAGAAGTGAAGCTTATGAAAATGCTAAACTCTTTAAAGAGAAAGTTAAAAAATGGCATGATAGAAGGATTATCAAAAGAGAATTTAATGTTGGGGATAAAGTCCTATTGTATCGGTCTCGTCTCAGACTCTTTGCAGGGAAATTACTCTCGAAATGGGAAGGACCATATGTTGTTGAGGAGGTGTATCGTTCAGGAGCAATTAAAATTAGCTCTCTCCAAGGCAATGCTACGCAAGTGGTGAATGGACAAAGACTCAAGCATTATATCTCGGGAGATTCTTATAATGTTGATGTTGATATTATTCAAGTGGAAACACCGGAGGCTTTCATTAAAGGACAAATTGACAGTCCGCCAGAACTCGACTTTGAATAGGTAACAGTATTGGTAATGAAAAGTTCGCAATTTACTTTCCGAACAATATTTTTGCTGTTTTTGGAAAATATGAAAAATTACGAGTTCGAAACGGAGTGGAAAGGACGCACGAGGGCGTGCCACCATAGGCCGGCGCGGCCTGACCTGGGCCCGCGCCGACCTATGGTCTGGCCGCCTCGTCGCCCCTTTCCGACTCTGGTTCGATCTGGTACTTTCCTTATGTCGTGAAAATTTTTGCTATATAATCCCCCGGACCCCTGGAGGTCCGTATATCGTTTTCTCGACGTGTTTTGTTTCGAGCTGTTTCTGCCAGGATCTGTTTTCAGTTTAGAAGCACCATGGTCTCCAAGAACAAGGGTAAGGAGCTTCCGGATGAAGATAATCAAGATCTTGAGTGGAAAGAGGAGGACAAGGACGTCAAGGAAGAGGATGAAGAAGAGATGGAGGAAGATTCGCGCGCACACCCGCGTGCTACCATCGCAAGCATCAAGGTGGTGGACAACCCTTTTAGTGCAAACAAGAGCGCAAGAATTCGCACTGGAGGAGCGGTTCCACGTCATTACCTAGCTCCGAAGACATCCTTATCAGGCACTCATCACCCCTTCCACAATCTAATTTTCAATAATCAAATTGAAGGGACTCCCAAGGCAGCATTGCCTAGCAATTGGGATATAGATCGCTCTAACACCGCAGAAGGAGGGAGCCCGAGGTCGAAGAGTGGGGAAATAACTCCAAGAGTTGGGACTCGCCGTGGGACAGACTTCTTAACCGCGTCGAGCACAATTCGGAGATGATTCGCAATCTCACATACAAGATTGATGAGCTTCAGGAGCTTATTGAGAAGCTTGTCAGGAATTCATCACCACCATCGCCAAAGGAGTAATTCATCATCGGTATTGGCATCCCCTTGGTTTGTTCCAAGCTTGGGGAGTGCCGCGGTATCACATCATCACTACCTTTTACTTTTTATTGTCAAGTAGTGTCATATCATGAGTAGGGAAGTTATCATATAAGATGGGTTGCAGTTTGGAAGTATCTCTCCTTTAGTTGGTTATCTATGTATCCCTTGGTGTGAGTTATCGTTATGAAATATTAATGAGAAGTCTTATCATTTACATATTGCACATCTTATTTTAGTTTGCAATCTCTATTATATGATTTACCTTGTTGTTAGTATTGGTATCACTTTGGGAGCATTGAATAAATCTATTTGGTTTTGGCAAACTTAGCATTGGTCAATAGCAACAACACTTTGAGGTTTAAGTAGAAAAGAGAAATACATGTAGTTATTTCATTGTCTTTCTTTCTTGTTAGCTCATAGCTTATTATTCTGAAGTTAAAATTGTTTGTGCTTACAAGGAAGATGCATGATTGTTTCTATCACATGTATATTTGTTTGTTTCCCTCAACTCTTATGCTTGCTAATTAACCTTGCTAGCCAAAGACCTGTACCGAGAGGGAATACTTCTCGTGCATCCAAACCTTAGCCCAAACCTATGTCATTTGTGTCCACCATACCTACCTACTACATGGTATTTTCTCGCCATTCCAAGTAAATACTTCATGTGCTACCTTTAAACAATTCAAAACTTAGTATCTCTTATTTGTGTCAATGTTTTATAGCTCATGAGGAAGTATGTGGTGTTTTATCTTTCAATCTTGTTGGGCAACTTTCACCAATGGACTAGTGGCTTCATCCGCTTATCCAATAATTTTGCAAAAAGAGCCGGCAATGGGATTCCCAGTCCCAAATTAATTAAACTAAATAGACACTCCTCCATGGTATGTGATTGATGGACTGGCACCCGAAGGATTCGGTTAGCCATGGCTTGTGTAAGCAAAGGTTGGGGGGAGTGTCATCATCATAATAAAACTAAAATAAAAAGGCACTCCTTCATGGTATGAGATTGTTGGCAGTGCACCCGAGGATTCGGTTAGCCATGGTTTGTGAAAGAAAGGTTGGAAGGAGTGCCACACAAAATAAAAATAAAATGGGAGCCGCTCTTTGAAGGTTTGTCCGGCAAGGGGGTTAGAGTACCCGCTACCATCGTTGACAACAACAAACACCTCTCAAAATGTTACTTTTATTATCTCTATATGATTTCAAAACTGAAAAAGCTCTAGCACATGATTTAATCACCGCTTCCTCTCGCGAAGGGCCTCGTCTTTTACTTTATGTTGAGTCAAGAAACCTATTTCCCTCCATCTCAAGCAAGCATTTGAGTTGTTCTGATCAAACCATTATATTGTGATTTGCTTCATCATGTCTTTACTCTTCCTTGTTTAGTACAAGTTTTATCTGAATGAATATAGCTTTGCAAGTTATCAATGATCATGAGGAGACCATTATGATTGAGTATGCAAGTTGTGCCTTATAAACTTTAACATGAGAGCGCTGCTCAATGAGATAAGTATAATTTGTTAATTGTTCTCTGACCAAGAACGAAGTTTGCCATCACCAACTATGATTTCTTATGCACCTTTATTTGTGATTACTTTATACTTGTTTCAAGTTGAGTTATATGAGGAAGTTGTTTACTATAATGTCTTGTGTGAATGAATATGATGCTTCTTGTCCGTATTTTATTTATCGACTCTTCACTCCATAAACATGTGGTCCTGTTTACCGAGCTCGCTTCGCTTGGGGACAAGCGAAGTCTAAGCTTGGGGGAGTTGATACGTCCAATTTGCATCACTATTTTGTATCATAATTTGCTGTTATTCATTGATATATTTCATATTTGGACACAATACTTATGTTATTTCATCTATTTTGCATGTTTCATCATTATTGGAGGATCAAGCACCGGAGCCGGATTCCGCTGGAAAAAGCACCGTCGTAACGCAATATTTCGGAAGATCAACTGTGGAAGGAAATTATACCAAAAATCCTATTTTTCAAGATGACGAAGGAAGCCGAAGGAGGAGCCGAGAGGGCCCAAGGTGGGGCCTGGACCACAGGCCGGCGCGGCCCATGGCCTGGCCGCGCCACCATGTGGTGTGGGGGCCCCACAGCCCCTTTCGCCTCCTTTTCTTCGCGAAACCCTTCGTCCCGAAGACCTAAGCCACAGAGGGTTCCTCACGAAGAGTTACAGCCTCGCCTCGCGGGGCGGAGAACACCAGAGAGAAAAGAGCTCTCCGGCGGGCAGGAATCCGCCGGGGAAATTCCTCCCGGAGGGGGAAATCGACGCCATCGTCACCGTCATCGAGCTGGACATCATCTCCATCACCATCATCATCATCTCCACCATCATCACCGCCGTCTCCACCGCAGCACCTCGTCACCGCCGTAGCAATTTGGGTTTGATCTTGATTGTTTGATAGGGGAAACTCTCCCGGTATCTATTTCTACTTGTTGTTGATGCTATTGAGTGAAACCATTGAACCAAGGTTTATGTTCAGATTGTTATTCATCATCATATCACCTCTGATCATGTTCCATATGATGTCTCGTGAGTAGTTCGTTTAGTTCTTGAGGACATGGGTGAAGTCTAAATGTTAGTAGTGAACTATGGTTGAGTAATATTCAATGGTATGATATTTAAGTTGTGGTGTTATTCTTCTAGTGGTGTCATGTGAACGTCGACTACATGACACTTCACCTTTATGGGCCTAGAGGAATGCATCTTGTACTCGTTTGCCAATTGCGGGGTTGCCGGAGTGACAGAAACCTAAATCCCCGTTGGTATATTGATGCAGGAGGGATAGCAGGATCTCAGAGTTTAAGGTTGTGGTTAGATTTATTCTTAATTACTTTCTTGTAGTTGCGGATGCTTGCAAGGGGTATAATCACAAGTATGTATTAGTCCTAGGAAGGGCGGTACATTAGCATAGGTTCACCCACACAACACTTATCATAACAATGAAGATTATTTAGCCGTATGTAGCGAAAGCACTAGACTAAAATCCCGTGTGTCCTCGAGAACGTTTGGTCATTATAAGTAAATCAAACCGGCTTGTCCTTTGTGCTAAAAAGGATTGGGCCACTAGCTGCAATTGTTACTCTCGCACTTTACTTACTCGTACTTTATTCAACTCGTTACATCAAAACCCCCGAATACTTGTCTCGTGAGCATTTACAAGTGAATCCTTCATCGAAACTGCTTGTCAACACCTTCTGCTCCTCGTTGGGATCGACATTCTTACTTATCGAAGATACTACGATACACCCCCTATACTTGTGGGTCATCAAGTATTACAAATATATGATCTTGATCATGATAGGCAGCTCACAAGATCTAACATGATAGCACAATGAGGAGAAGACAACCATCTAGCTACTGCTATGGACCCATAGTCCAAGGATGAACTACTCACGCATCAATCCGGAGGCGGGCATGATGATGTAGAGCCCTCCGGTGATGATTCCCCTCTCCGGCAGGGTGCCGGAGGCGATCTCCTGAATCCCCAGAGATGGGATTGGCGGCGGCGGCGTCTCTGGAAGTATTTCCGTATCGTGGCTCTCGGTAATAGGGTTTTCGCGACGGAGAGTTTAAGTAGGCGGAAGGGCAGAGTTGGAGGCGGCGCAGGGGCCCCACACCAAAGGCCGGCGCAGGCCCCATGCAGGTTGCGCCGCCCTATGGTTACGGCCCTCGTGGCCCCACTTCGTATGCTCTTCGGTCTTCTGGAAGCTCCGTGGAAAAATAAGACCCTGGGCGTTGTTTTCGTCCAATTCCGAGAATATTTTCTTTGTAGGATTTCTGAAACCAAAAACAGCAGAAAACAACAACTGGCGCTTCGGCATCTCGTTAATAGGTTAGTGCCGGAAAATGCATAATAATGATGTAAAGTATGTATAAAACATGTGAGTATTGTCATAAAAGTAGCATGGAACATAAGAAATTATAGATACGTTTGAGACGTATCAAGCATCCCCAAGCTTAGGTCCTACTCGCCCTCGAGTAGGTAAACGATAACAAAGATAATTTCTGAAGTGACATGCTATCTTAATCTTGATCAATACTATTGTAAAGCATATGAAGTGAATGAAGTGATTCGAAGCAATGGTAAAAACAATGATTAAACAACTGAATCATATAACAAAGACTTTTCATGAATAGTACTTTCAAGACAAGCATCAATAAGACTTGCATAGGAGTTAACTCATAAAGCAATAAATTCTTAGTAGAAAGTTTTGAAGCAACACAAAGGAAGATATAAGTTTCAGCGGTTGCTTTCAACTTCAACATGTATATCTCATGTATAATTGTCAACACAAAGTAATATGATGAATGCAAATAAGCAAGTATGTAGGAATCAATGCACACAGTTGACTGATAACGCGTAAAGCACACGCCCGTTGGGAACCCCAAGTGGAAGGTGTGATGCGTACAGCAGCAAGTTTCCCTCAGTAAGAAACCAAGGTTTATCGAACCAGTAGGAGTCAAGGGCCACGTGAAGGTCATTGGTGACGGAGTGTAGTGTGGCGCAACACCAGGGATTCCGGCGCCAACGTGGAACCTGCACAACACAATCAAAATACTTTGCCCCAACGTAACAGTGAGGTTGTCAATCTCACCGGCTTGCTGTAAACAAAGAATTAAATGTATAGTGTGGAAGATGATGTTTGTTTGCGAAGAACAGTAGAGAACAATGATTGCAGTAGATTGTATTCAGATGTAAAAGAATGGACCGGGGTCCACAGTTCACTAGTGGTGTCTCTCCCATAAGATAAATAGCATGTTGGGTGAACAAATTACAGTTGGGCAATTGACAAATAGAGATGCATACATATCATGATGATTACTATGAGATTTAATCAGGGCATTACGACAAAGTACATAGACCGCTATCCAAGCATGCATCTATGCCTAAAAAGTCCACCTTCGGGTTAGCATCCGCACCCCTTCCAAGTATTAAGTTGCAAACAACAGTACAATTGCATTAAGTATGGTGCGTAATGTAATCAACACAAATATCCTTAGACAAAGCATTGATGTTTTATCCCTAATGGCAACAACACATCCACAACCTTAGAACTTTCTGTCACTCGTCCCGCATTCAATGGAGGCATGAACCCACTATCGAGCATAAATACCCCCTCTTGGAGTCACAAGTATCAACTTGGCCAGAGCCTCTACTAGCAACGGAGAGCATGCAAGAACATAAACAACATATATATGATAGATTGATAATCAACTTGACATAGTATTCAATATTCATCGGATCCCAACAAACACAACATGTAGCATTACAAATAGATGATCTTGATCATGATAGGCAGCTCACAAGATCTAAACATGATAGCACAATGAGGAGAAGACAACCATATAGCTACTGCTATGGACCCATAGTCCAAGGATGAACTACTCACACATCAATCCGGAGGCGGGAATGGTGATGTAGAGCCCTCCGGTGATGATTCCCCTCTCCGGCAGGGTGCCGGAGGCGGTCTCCTGAATCCCCCGAGATGGGATTGGCGGCGGCGGCGTCTCTGGAAGTATTTCCGTATCGTGGCTCTCGGTAATAGGGTTTTCGCGACGGAGAGTTTAAGTAGGCGGAAGGGCAGAGTTGGAGGCGGCGCAGGGGCCCCACACCATAGGCCGGCGCGGGCCCCATGCTGGCCGCGCCGCCCTATGGTTACAGCCCCTCGTGGCCCCACTTCGTATGCTCTTCGATCTTCTGGAAGCTCCGTGGAAAAATAAGACCCTGGGCGTTGATTTCGTCCAATTCCGAGAATATTTCCTTTGTAGGATTTCTGAAACCAAAAACAGCAGAAAACAACAAGTGGCGCTTCGGCATCTCGTTAATAGGTTAGTGCCGGAAAATGCATAATAATGATGTAAAGTATGTATAAAACATGTGAGTATTGTCACAAAAGTAGCAAGGAACATAAGAAATTATAGATACGTTTGAGACGTATCAAGCATCCCCAAGCTTATTTCCTACTCGCCCTCGAGTAGGTAAACGATAACAATGATAATTTCTGAAGTGACATGCTATCATAATCTTGATCAATACTATTGTAAAGCATATGAGATGAATAAAGTGATTCGAAGCAATGGTAAAGACAATCACTAAACAACTGATCATATAGCAAAGACTTTTCATGAATAGTACTTTCAAGATAAGCATCAATAAGACTTGCATAGGAGTTAACTCTTAAAGCAATAAATTCTTAGTAGAAAGTTTTGAAGCAACACAAAGGAAGATATAAGTTTCAGCGGTTGCTTTCAACCTCAACATGTATATCTCATGGATAATTGTCAACACAAAGTAATATGATGAATGCAAATAAGCAAGTATATAGGAATCAATGCACACAGTTGACACAAGTGTTTGCTTCTAAGATAGAAAGAAGTAGGTAAACTGACTGAACATAAAGTAGAAGAAAGGGCCCTTCGCAGAGGGAAACATGGATTACTATTTTTGTGCTAGAGCTTTTATTTTGAAAACATAGAATTTTTTTTGTCAACGGTAGTAATAATTCATATGTGTTATGCATAAGACATCTTATAAGTTTCAAGCCTCATGCATAGAATACCAATAGTGCTCGCACCTTGTCCTAATTAGCTTGGATTTACATGGATTATCATTGCATAACATATGTTTCAACCAAGTGTCACAAAGGGGTACCTCTATGCCGCCTCGTACAAAGGTCTAAGGAGAAAGTTCGCATTGGATTTCTCGCTTTTGATTATTCTCAACTTAGACATCCATACCGGGACAACATAGAAAACAGATAATGGACTCCTCTTTAATGCATAAGCATTCAACAACAGATAATATTCTCATAAGAGATTGAGGATTAGGGGGTGTCCAAACTGAAACTTCCACCATGATTCATGGCTTTAGTTAGCGGCCCAATGTTCTTCTCTAACAATATGCATACTCAAACCATTTGATCATGATAAATTGCCCTTACATCAGACAAGACGAACATGCATAGCAACTCACATGATATTCAACAAAGGTGTAAAAGTTGATGGCGTCCCCAGAAACATGGTTACCGATCAACAAGCAACTTATAAGAAATAAGATACATAGCAACATATTCAATACCACAATAGTTTTTAAGGCTATTTTCCCATGAGCTATGTATTGCAAAGACAAAGAATGAAATTTTAAAGGTAGCACTCAAGTAATTTACTTTGGAATGGCAGAGAAATACCATGTAGTAGGTAGGTATGGTGGACACAAATGGCATAGTTTTTGGCTCAAGGATTTGGATGCACGAGAAGTATTTCCTCTCAGTACAAGGCTTTGGCTAGCAAAGTTGTTTGAAGCAAACACAAGTATGAACCGGTACAGCAAAACATACATAAGAACATATTGCAAGCATTATAAGACTCTACACTGTCTTCCTTGTTGTTCAAACACTTCACCAGAAAATATCTAGACTCTAGAGAGACCAATCATGCAAACCAAACTTCAACAAGCTCTATGGTAGTTCTTCATTAATAGGTACAAAGTACATGATGCAAGAGCTTAAACATGATCTATTTGAGCACAACAATTGCTAAGTATCAAATTATTCAAGAAATTATACCAATTACCACATGAAGCATTTTCCGTTTCCAACCATATAACAATGAACGAAGCAGTTTCAACCTTCGCCATGAACATTAAAAGTAAAGCTAAGAACACCAGTGTTCATATGAAACAACGGAGCGTGTCTCTCTCCCATACAAAGAATGCTAGGATCCGAGTATATTCAAACAAAACAAAAAACAAAAACAAACAGACGCTCCAAGTAAAGCACATAAGATGTGACTGAATAAAAATATAGTTTCACTAGAGGTGACCTGATAAGTTGTCGATGAAGAAGGGGATGCCTTGGGAATCCCCAAGCTTAGATGCTTGAGTCTTCTTGAAATATGCAGAGATGAACCACGGGGGCATCCCCAAGCTTAGACTTTTCACTCTTCTTGATCATATTGTATCATCCTCCTGTCTTGATCCTTGAAAACTTCCTCCACACCAAACTCGAAACAAACTCATTAGAGGGTTAGTGCATAATCAAAAATTCACATATTCAGAGGTGACATAATCATTCTTAACACTTATGGATATTGTACAAAGCTACTGAAAGTTAATGTAACAAAGAAATCCATCAAACATAGCAAAACAGGCAATGCGAAATAAAAGGCAGAATCTGTCAAAACAGAACAGTCCGTAAAGACGAATTTTTCTGGGTCACTTAACTTGCTCAGATGAAAAAGCTCAAATTGAATGAAAGTTGCGTACATATCTGGGGATCACGCACGTAAATTTGCAGATTTTTCTGAGTTACCTACAGACGGGGCTGCTCAATTTCGTGACAGTAATAAATCTGTTTATGCGCAGTAATCCAAATCTAGTATCAACCCTACTATCAAAGACTTTACTTGGCACAACAATGCAATAAAATAAAGATAAGGAGAAGTTGCTACAGTAGTAACAACTTCCAAGACTCAAATATAAAACAAAAGTGCAGAAGTAAAATAATGGGTTGTCTCCCATAAGTGCTTTTCTTTAACGCCTTTCAGCTAGGCGCAGAAAGTGTGAATCAAGTATTATCGAGAGATGAAGCATTAACATTCTTACCAAGGGAGTTGGGAGTTTTCTCAACTATGCATTGTATCTTGTCTATGTAAGTAACTCCTCTTTTGTTGCTCCTAGGCTTACTATCCTCATCAAACAAATTTTCAGGAACAAGCCAAGCATAGTTATTTTCTAGAGCTTCATACATTCCCATTAGTTTATGAGGTATTGGTACTTTAATCTCCCCCTCACCATTGACGTTATTAGTATACTTTAATCTATCCATGTCCATCTTTTCAAGTGTTTTTGCAAAATCAGTATAAAATCCAAGCCTCTCATGCTTAATAAAAACTTTTCTAGCTTCTTTAGCTATATCACCAAATTCTCTAAGAAGGACCTCTAACACAAAATCTTTCTTTTCTCCCCTTTCCATATCAGAGAGTGTAAGAAACATATGTTGAATTATAGGATTAAGATTAATGAATCTAGCTTCCAACATGTGCACTAAAGAGGCTGTAGCAATTTCATAATTAGGAGCAAGTTCTACCAAGTGTCTATCTTCAAAATCTTCAACCATACTAACATGAGTGAAAAAAAATTCTATATTATCTCTTCCAATGATAGACCCTTGCCCTACCGGTATATCTTTCAGAGTGAACTTAGGAGGAAGCATGATGAAATAAACAAAAGGTAAATAAAGTAAATGCAAGTAACTAATTTTTTTTGGTGTTTTTAATATTGAGAACGCAAACAAGACAGTAAATAAAGTAAAGCTAGTAACTAATTTTTTTGTGTTTTTGATATAAAGAAAGCAAACAAAGCAAAAAATAAAATAAAGTAAAGCAAGACAAAAACAAAGTAAAGAGATTGGAAGTGAGAGACTCCCCTTGCAGCGTGTCTTGATCTCCCCAGCAACGGCGCCAGAAATTTAGCTTGATGACGCGTAAAGCACACGCCCGTTGGGAACCCCAAGTGGAAGGTGTGATGCGTACAGCAGCAAGTTTCCCTCGCAAGAAACCAAGGTTTATCGAACCAAGTAGGGAGTCAAGGGCCACATGAAGGTCGTTGGTGACGGAGTGTAGTGCGGCGCAACACCAGGGATTCCGGCGCCAACGTGGAACCTACACAACACAATCAAATACTTTGCCCCAACGTAACAGTGAGGTTGTCAATCTCACCGGCTTGCTGTAAACAAAGGATTAAATGTATAGTGTGGAAGATGATGTTTGTTTGCGAAGAACAAGAGAGAACAATGATTGCGATAGATTGTATTCAGATGTAAAAGAATGGACCGGGGTCCACAGCTCACTAGTGGTGTCTCTCCCATAATATAAATAGCATGTTGGGTGAACAAACTACAGCTTGGACAATTGACAAATAGAGATGCATACATATCATGATGATTACTATGAGATTTAATCAGTGGCATTACGACAAAGTACATAGACCGCTATCCAAGCATGCATCTATGCCTAAAAAGTCCACCTTCGGGTTAGCATCCGCACCCCTTCCAAGCATTAAGTTGCAAACAACAGCACAATTGCATTAAGTATGGTGCGTAATGTAATCAACACAAATATCCTTAGACAAAGCATTGATGTTTTATCCCTAGTGGCAACAAGACATCCACAAACTTAGAACTTTCTCGTCACTGTCCCGCGATTCAATGGAGGCATGAACCCACTATCGAGCATAAATACCCCTCTTGGAGTCACAAGTATCAACTTGGCCGCAGGCTCTACTAGCAACGGAGAGCATGCAAGAACATAAACAACATATATATGATAGATTGATAATCAACTTGACATAGTATTCAATATTCATCGGATCCCAACAAACACAACATGTAGCATTACAAATAGATGATCTTGATCATGATAGGCAGCTCACAAGATCTAAACATGATAGCACAATGAGGAGAAGACAACCATATAGCTACTGCTATGGACCCATAGTCCAAGGATAAACTACTCACACATCAATCCGGAGGCGGGCATGGTGATGTAGAGCCCTCTGGTGATGATTCCCCTCTCCGGCAGGGTGCCGGAGGCGATCTCCTGAATCCCCCAAGATGGGATTGGCGGCGGCGTCTCTGGACGTATTTCCGTATTGTGGCTCTCGGTAATAGGGTTTTCGCGACAGAGAGTTTAAGTAGGCGGAAGGGCAGAGTTGGAGGCGGCGCAGGGGCCCCACACTATAGGCCGGCGCGAGCCCCATGCTGGTCGCGCCGCCCTATGGTTACGGCCCCTCGTGGCCCCACTTCGTATGCTCTTCGGTCTTCTGGAAGCTCCGTGGAAAAATAAGACCCTGGGCGTTGATTTCGTCCAATTCCGAGAATATTTCCTTTGTAGGATTTCTGAAACCAAAAACAGCAGAAAACAACAACTGGCGCTTCGGCATCTCGTTAATATGTTAGTACCGGAAAATGCATAATAATGATGTAAAGTATGTATAAAACATGTGAGTATTGTCATAAAAGTAGCATGGAACATAAGAAATTATAGATACGTTTGAGACGTATCATTGACACAAGTGTTTGCTTCTAAGATAGAAAGAAGTAGGTAAACTGACTCAACATAAAGTAAAAGAATGGCCCTTCGCAGAGGAAAGCATGGATTACTATTTTTGTGCTAGAGCTTTTATTTTGAAAACATAGAAACAATTTTGTCAACGGTAGTAATAATTCATATGTGTTATGCATAAGACATCCTATAAGTTGCAAGCCTCATGCATAGAATACCAGTGAGTGCTCGCACCTTGTCCTAATTAGCTTGGATTTACATGGATTATCATTGCATAACATATGTTTCAACCAAGTGTCACAAAGGGGTACCTCTATGCCGCCTGTACAAAGGTCTAAGGAGAAAGTTCGCATTGGATTTCTTGCTTTTGATTATTCTCAACTTAGACATCCATACCGGGACAACATAAAAAACAGATAATGGACTCCTCTTTAATGCATAAGCATTCAACAACAGATAATATTCTCATAAGAGATTGAGGATTAGTGTCCAAACTGAAACTTCCACCATGATTCATGGCTTTAGTTAGCGGCCCAATGTTCTTCTCTAACAATATGCATACTCAAACCGTTTGATCATGATAAATAGCCCTTACTGCAGACAAGACGAACATGCATTGCAACTCGCATGATATTCAACAAAGGTGTAAAAGTTGATGGCGTCCCCAGAAATATGGTTACCGCTCAACAAGCAACTTATAAGAAATAAGATACATAGCAACATATTCAGTACCACAATAGTTTTTAAGCTATTTTCCCATGATATGTATTGCAAAGACAAGGAATGAAATTTTAAAGGTAGCACTCAAGTAATTTACTTTGGAATGGCAGAGAAATACCACATAGTAGGTAGGTATGGTGGACACAAATGGCATAGTTTTTGGCTCAAGGTTTTGGATGCACGAGAAGTAATTTCTCTCAGTACAAGGTTTTGGCTAGCAAGGTTGTTTGAAGCAAACACAAGTATGAACCGGTACAGCAAAACTTACATAAGAACATATTGCAAGCATTATAAGACTCTACACTGTCTTCCTTGTTGTTCAAACACTTCACCAGAAAATATCTAGACTCTAGAGAGACCAATCATGCAAACCAAACTTCAACAAGCTCTATTGTAGACCAACTCTTGGGTGTTCCACCTATATAATGAGGGACAACGCCACAAGCTGGCCGCACCCCTTGAGGCCGGCCACCCCCTCTCCCAAACCATAGCCGCCCCCTCTCTCCTCCACCTCTCCCGCACGCTTAGCGAAGCTCCGCCAGAGATCTCCACCGCCACCGCCACCATGCCGTCGTGCTGCCGGATTCAAGGAGGAGCTACTACTTTCACTGCCCGCTGGAACGGGGAGAAGGACGTCGTCTTCATCAACACCGAACGTGTGACCGAGTACGGAGGTGCTGCCCGATCGTGGCACCGTGATCAAGATCTTCTACGCGCTTTGCAAGCGGCAAGTGATCGTCTATCGCAGCAACAAGAGCCTCATCTTGTAGGCTTTGGAAATCTTCAAGGGTGAGTCTCGATCATCTCCTCGTTGCTCCCGTATTCTAGATTGCATCTTGGCTTGGATTGCGTTCTCGCGGTAGGAATTTTTTTGTTTTTTATGCAACGAATCCCTACAGTGGTATCAGAGCCGTGTCTATGCATAGATGGTTGCACGAGTAGAACACAATGGTTTTGTGGGCGTTGATGCTTATGTTGTCTTTAGTTTGAGTACTTTGCATCTTTGTGGCATAGTGGGATGAAGCGGGTCGGGCTAACTTTACATGACCGCGTTCATGAGATTTGCTCCACGCTCGACATGCAACTTATATTGCATAAGTGGCTTTGCGGGTGTCTGTCTCTCCTACTATAGTGAATATTCAATTTACTCTTCTATTGACAACACTAGTATCACCGTTGTGGTTCATGTTCGTAGGTAGATTAGATCTTACTCGAAAACCCTAAACCACGTAAAATATGCAAACCAAATTAGAGACGTCTAACTTGTTTTTGCATGGTTTGGTGATGTGATATGGCCATAATGTGATGATGAATATGTATGAGATGATCATTATTGTATTGTGGCAACCGGCAGGAGCCTTATGGTTGTCTTTAAATTTCATGTTGAGTAGTATTTCAAAGAAGTTGTAATAGTTGCTACATGGGAGAACAATCATGAAGACGGCGCCATTGACCTTGACGCTACGCCGACGATGATGGAGATCATGCCCGTTGATGATGGAGATCATGTCCGTGCTTTGGAGATGAAGATCAAAGGCGCAAAGACAAAAGGGCCATATCATATCACATATGAACTGCATGTGATGTTAATCCTTTATGCATCTTATTTTGCTTAGATCGCGGCGGTAGCATTATAAGATGATCCCTCTCACTAAAATATCAAGATAATAAAGTGTTCATCCTTAGTAGCACCGTTGCCAAGACTTGTCGTTTCGAAGCATCTCGTGATGATCGGGTGTGATAGACTCAACAAGTGCATACAACGGGTGCAAGCCAGCTTTGCACATGCGGATACTAAGGTGGCCTTGACGAGCCTAGCATGTACAGACATGGTCTCGGAACACATGATACCGAAAGGTAGAGCATGAATCATATGATTGATATGATGAACACTTTGAGTGTTCGCCATTGAAGTTACATCTTGTCTCGTGATGATCGGACTTGGTGTGGTGGATTTGGTTCGTGTGATCACTAAGACAATGCGAGGGATATTGTTTTGAGTGGGAGTTCACCTAGTTTTTAATTTTGTTGAATTAAAATTTGAACTCAATTTGTCATAAACATTAGTCTAAACTATTGCAAATATATGTTGTAGATATGGCGTCCCCAATCAATTTTAACCAGTTCTTAGAGAAAGAAAAGCTTAAGAGCAACGGTAGCAACTTCACCGACTGGTTCTGTCATGTGAGGATCTTCCTCAATGGCGGAAATCTGCAATATGTGCTTGATGCACCGCTAGGTGACCCTCCTACAGAAATTGAAACCGATGAAGTAAAGAACGTTTACGAGACTCAGAAAACTCTGTACTCTCAAGTTTAGTGTGCCATCCTATGCAGTCTGGAAGCCGATCTTCAAAAACGTTTTGAGCACCACGATCCTCATGAGTTGGTCAATGAGTTGAAAACTATCTTTGAAACTCATGCGGCCGTGGAATGCTATGAAGCATCGAAACACTTCTTCAGTTGCATGATGGAAGAAGGCAGCTCCGTTATCGAGCACATGCTCGCCATGACCGGGCATGCGAAGAAACTCGGTGATTTGGGAATAGTGATTCCTAACCGATCGGGGATTAATCGTGTCCTTCAATCACTGCCACCTAGTTACAAGAACTTTGTGATGAACTACAATATGCGGAACATGAACAAAGAGTTACCCGAACTCTTCTCCATGCTGAAATCTGCTGAGATTGAGATCAAGAAAGAGCACCAAGTGTTGATGGTCAACAAGACCACCAGTTCAAGAAACAGGGCAAGTCTAAGGGAAAATTCAAGAAGGGTGGCAAGAAAGCTGCCACGCCTCCTGTGAAACCTAAGACCGGCCCTAAGCCCGATGCTCGAGTGTTATTACCGCAAGGAGAAGGGACACCGGAAGCGTAATTGCTCCAAGTATTTGGCGGATCTGAAGAGCGGCCTTGTCAAGAAGAAGAAAGAAGGTATATCTAATATACATGTTATAGATGTTTATCTTACTGGTTCTCGTACTAGTACCTGAGTATTTGATACTGGTTCGGTTGCTCATATTTGTAACTCGAAACATGAACTAAAGAATAAACGAAGACTATTGAAGGATGAAGTGACCATGCGCGTTGGAAATGGATCCAAAGTCGATGTGATCGCTGTCGGCACACTTCCTCTACATCTACCTTCGGGATTAGTTTTAAACCTCAATAATTGTTATTTTGTACCCGCGTTGAGCATGAACATTATATCTGGATCTTGTTTAATGCAAGACGGTTATTCATTCAAGTCTCGAGAATAATGGTTGTTCTATTTTTATGAATAATATCTTTTATGGTCGAGCACCTGAAAAGAATGGTTTATTTCGGTTAGATCTCGATAGTAGTGATACACATATTCATAACATTGATGCTAAGCGAATTAAATTGAATGATAATTCTACTTATATGTGGCACTCGTCGTCTTGGTCATATTGGAGTGAAACGCATGAAGAAACTCCATACTCGATGGATTACTTGAATCACTTGACTTTGAGTCACTTGATAGATGCGAAGCATGTCTAATGGGAAAAATGACTAAGACTCCATTCTCTCGGTATTATGGAGCGAGCTACTGACTTATTGGAAATCATACATACCGATGTGTGCGGACCAATGAGTGTAGCATCGCGCGGTGGTTATCGTTATGTTCTAAACTTCACAGATGATCTGAGTAGATATGGGTATATCTATTTCATGAAACATAAATTCGAAACTTTCGAGAAGTTTAAGGAATTCCAAAGTGAAGTAGAAAATCAACGTAACAAGAAGATTAAATTTCTACGATCTGATCGCGGAGGTGAATATCTGAGTTATGAGTTTGGCATGCATTTAAAGAAATGCAGAATACTTTCACAATTGACACCGCCGGGAACACCTCAACGAAACGGTGTGTCCGAACGTCGTAATCAAACTCTCTTAGATATGGTTCGTTCTATGATGTCTCTTACTGATTTGCCGTTATCATTTTGGAGTTATGCATTAGAGACAGCCGCGTTCACTTTAAATAGAGCACCATCAAAATCCGTTGAAACGACACCGTATGAATTATGGTTTAATAAGAAACCTAAGCTGTCGTTTCTTAAAGTTTGGGGTTGCGAAGCCTATGTAAAAAAGTTACAACCGGACAAGCTAGAACCCAAAGCGGAGAAATGCGTCTTCATAGGATACCCTAAGGAAACTATAGGGTACACTTTCTATCACAGATCCAAAGGCAAGATATTTGTTGCTAAGAACGGAACCTTTCTTGAGAAAGAATTTCTCACTAAAGAAGTGACTGGAAGAAAAGTAGAACTCGATGAGATTGATGAATTTTCACTCGTTGATCAGAGTAGCGCAGTACCGGAAGTTGTTCCTGTACCGCCTACACCGGCAACAGAGGAAGCTAATGATAATGATCGTGAAACTTCGAACGAGAAAACTACTGAACCTCGCAGATCGACAAGGGAACGTGCCACTCCTGATTGGTATGATCCTTGTCTAAATGTCATGATTGTGGACAACAATGATGAAGACCCCGCGACGTATGAAGAAGCGATGATGAGCCCAGATTCCAACAAATGGCAAGAAGCCATGAAATCCGAAATGGGATCCATGTATGATAACAAAGTGTGGACTTTGGTAGACTTACCCGATAGCCGCAAGGTCTGTCGAGAATAAATGGATCTTCAAGAGAAAAACAGATGCCGATGGTAATATTACTGTCTATAAAGCTCGACTTGTCGCAAAGGGTTTCCGACAAATTCAAGGTGTTGACTACGATGAGACTTTCTCACTCGTAGCGAAGCTAAAATCTGTGAGGATTTTGTTTGCAATAGCTGCATTTTTCGATTATGAGATTTGGCAGATGGATGTCAAAACGGCGTTTCTTAATGGAGACATTGAGGAAGAGTTGTATATGGTACAACCCAAAGGTTTCGTCGATCCTAAAAATGCTGACAAAGTATGCAAACTTCAGCGTTCAATTTATGGACTGAAGCAAGCATCGAGAAGTTGGAACCGACGCTTTGATAAGGTGATCAAAGACTTCGGGTTTATATAGTGTCATGGAGAGTCCTGTATTTACAAGAAAGTGAGTGGGAGCTCTGTAGCATTCCTGATATTATATGTAGATGACATATTATTGATTGGGAATGATATAGAACTATTAAGCAGCGTAAAAGGTTATTTGAATAATAGTTTTTCAATGAAAGACCTTGGTGAAGCATCGTATATATTAGGCATCAAGATTTATAGAGATAGATCAAGACGTCTAATAGGGCTATCACAAAGTACATACCTGGACAAGATTCTAAAGAAGTTTAGAATGGACGAAAGTAAGAAAGGATTCTTACCTATGTTACCTGATAACCCACAAGTATAGGGGATCGCGATAGTCTTCGAGGGTAGTATAACCCAAATTTATTGATTCGACACAAGGGGAGGTAAAGAATACTTATAAGCCTTAACAACTGAGTTGTCAATTCAGCTGCACCTGGAAAAGCACTAGCAACAGGGGTGATGTGAAAGTAGCGAGTAATATGAGAGCAAGTAGTAACGAGTAACACAGCAGCAGTAATAGCAATATGAGACCAATGGCACCGGAAAATAGTTGATACTACTTCCAATGACATGTAGAACAAGTATATTATGATGAGAGATGGACCGGGGTTCCCAGCGATCTACACTAGTGGTAACTCTCCAATAAGTGAAAAGTGTTGGGTGAACAAATTACAGTTGGGCAATTGATAGGAATCAAAGCATTAAGATAGAACATCAAGATTATTAATCATGTAGGCATGTTTTCCGTATATAGTCGTACGTGCTCGCAATGAGAAACTTGCACAACATCTTTTGTCCTACCAGACGGTGGCAGCCGGGCCTCAAGGGAAACTACTGGATATTAAGGTACTCCTTTTAATAGAGTACCGGAGCAAAGCATTAACACACCATGAAAACATGTGATCCTCACATCACTACCATTCCCTCCGGTTGTCCCGATTCTTCTCACTTCGGGGCCTTTGGTTCCGGACAGTGACATGTGCATACAACTTGTAGATACAATCTAAGCAACAAGTATAGAGCTCAAATCTAAGATCATGTCACTCGGGCCCTAGTGACAAGCATTAAGCATAACAAGATTGCAGCAACAATAACTTCACAAACTTTATAGATAGACTAATCATAATGTATCATCCATCGGATCCCAACAAACACAACACCGATTACATCAGATGAATCTCAATCATGTAAGGCAGCTCATGAGACCATTGTATTGAAGTACATGGGGGAGAGTATACCGACATAGCTACTGCTAGAACCCGTAGTCCATGGGGGAACTACTCACGGAGCATGGCGGAGGCGGTGGCGTTGATGGAGATGGCTTCCGGGGCACTTCCCCGTCCCGGCAGGTGCCGGAACGCAGAGTTCTGTCCCCCGAATTGGAGTTTCGCGACGGTGGCGGCGCCCCGGAGTCTTTCTTGAGTTTCGTCAATTGGTACTGCGTTTTTAGGTCGAAAGGGATTTTATAGGCGAAGAGGCGGCGCAGGGGGGCACCTGGGGGCGCCACACCCTAGGCCGGCGCGGCCAGGGTCTGGCCCGCGCCGCCTTATGGTGTGGTGGCCCCCTGGCCCCTCTCCGACTCTTCTTCGGTGTTCTGGAGCCTTCCGGGAAAAATAGGAAGTTTGGCGTTGATTTCGTCCAATTCCGAGAATATTGCCCGAACAGCCTTTCTGGAACCAAAAACAGCAGAAAACGAGAACTGGCACTGTGGCATCTTGTTAATAGGTTAGTTCCGGAAAACGCATAAAAACATTATAAAGTGCAAGCAAAACATGTAAGTATTGTCATAAAACAAGCATGGAACGACAGAAATTATGGATACGTCGGGGACGTATCAGCATCCCCAAGCTTAGTTCTCGCTCGTCCCGAGCAGTAAACGATAAAAACAATAATTTCTGTAGTGACATGCTACTTACATAACCTTGATCATACTATTACAAAGCATATGAAATGAATGAAGTGACTCAAGGCAATGATCTATAGTTGCTAACAAATAGATAACATATAGCAAAACTTTTCATGAATAGTACTTTCAAGACAAGCATCAAAAGATTGCACAAGAGTTAACTCATAAAGCAATAAATTCAAAGTAAAAGCATTGAAGCAACACAAAGGAAGATATAAGTTTCAGCGGTTGCTTTCAACTTTCAACATGCATATCTCATGGATATTGTCAACATAAAGTAATATGATGAATGCAAATATGCAAGTATGTAAGAATCAATGCACGAGTTGACACAAGTGTTTGCTTCTAAGGTGGGAGGAATTAGGTAACTGACTCAACATAAAAGTAAAAGAATGGCCCTTCTACGAGGGAAGCATCGATTGCTATATTTGTGCTAGAGCTTTTATTTTGAAAACATAGAGAGAGCATAAAAGTAAAGTTTTGAGAGGTGTTTGTTGTTGTCAACGAATGGTAATGGGTACACTAACTACCTCGCCAACCGGACTTCAAAGAGCGGCTCCCATTTTATTTTATTTTTGGGTGGCACTCCTTCCAACCTTTCTTTCACAAACCATGGCTAACCGAATCCTCGGGTGCCTGCCAACAATCTCATACCATGAAGGAGTGCCTTTTTATTTTAGTTTTATTATGATGATGACACTCCCCCAACCTTTGCTTACACAAGCCATGGCTAACCGAATCCTTCGGGTGCCGTCCAAAAATCACAAACCATGGAGGAGTGTCTATTTAGGTTAATTAATTTGGGACTGGGAATCCCGTTGCCAACTCTTTTTGCAAAATTATTGGATAAGCGGATGTGCCACTAGTCCATATGAGAGTCCGTCAAAAGTAAATGACAAGGTTGAAAGCTAAACACCACATACTTCCTCATGAGCTATAAAACATTAACACAAATTGAGAAGCATTTTGAATTGTTTAAAGGTAGCACTCAAGCAATTTACTTTGGAATGGCAGGAAATACCACATAGTAGGTAGGTATGGTGGACACAAATGGCATAGTTTTTGGCTCAAGGATTTTGGATGCATGAGAAGTATTCCCTCTCAGTACAAGGCTTAGGCTAGCAAGGTTGTTTGAAGCAAACACAAGTATGAACCGGTACAGACAAAACTTACATAAGAACATATCGCAAGCATTATAATACTCTACACTGTCTTCCTTGTTGCTCAAACACTTTTACCAGAAAATATCTAGACCTTAAGAGAGATCAATTATGCAAACCAATTTTAACAAGCTTTACGGTAGTTCTCCACTAATAGGTTTAAACTACATGCAAAAAACTTAATCATGCTCTACTTGAGAGATCAAAACAATTGCCAAGTGTCAAATTATCCAAGACATATGAGGCATTTTCCTTTTCCAACCAAATAAGTATTGTAGCTTCCAACTTTTATCATTGAACATTAAAGGTAAAACGAAGAACACATGTGTTCATATGAAAAAGCGGAGCGTGTCTCTCTCCCAAACAAGGATTGCTAGGATCCGAATTTATTCAAACAAAAACAAAAATAAACGCACACAGACGCTCCAAGTAAAGCACATATGATGTGACCGAATAAAAATATAGTTTCAGGTGAGGAAACCTGATAAGTTGATGAAGAAGGGGATGCCTTGGGCATCCCCAAGCTTAGACGCTTGAGTCTTCTTGAAATATGCAGGGATGAACCACGGGGGCATCCCCAAGCTTAGACTTTTCACTCTTCTTGATCATATATCATCCTCCTCTCTTGACCCTTGAAAACTTCCTTCACACCAAACTTCTCATAAACTTCATTAGAGGGGTTAGTACTCAAAAAATTTGAATCCACCTTGGTCCTGTAGTGGCACATTGCAAGAACTCAATAAAACATTAGCTACAGCCCTCTACGTCTAGAAAACCTCGCTTAAAGTCCACAAGAGACAATGCAAAAAACAGAGACAGAATCTACCAAAACAGAACAGCCAGTAAAAACGAATTTTAAATAAATACTTCCGTTGCTCAAATCAGATAACTCAAAACTAATGAAAGTTGCGTACATATCTGAGGAACACGCACGTAAATTGGCATAATTTTCTGAGTTTTCTACAGAGAATTAGACCCAGATTCGTGACAGATAGAAATCTGTTTCTGCGCAGAAATCCAAATCTAGTATCAACCTTCGATTAGAGGCTTCACTTGGCACAACAAAACACAAAACTAAGATAAGGAGAGGTTGCTACAGTAGTAAACAACTTCCAAGACACAAATATAAAACAAATTACTGTAGCAAAATAACACATGGGTTATCTCCCAAGAAGTTGCTTTCTTTATAGCCATTAAGATGGGCTCAGCAGTTTTAATGATGCACTCGCAAGAAATAGTCTTTGAAGCAAAAGAGAGCATCAAGAGGCAAATTCAAAACACATTTAAGCCTAACATTCTTCCTATGCATAGTAATCTTGTACACAAATAAATTCATGAAGAACAAAGTGACAAGCATAAGAAGATAAAACAAGAGTAACTTCGAGATTTTAAGCATATAGAGAGGTGTTTCAGTACCATGCAAATTTCTACAACCATATTTTCCTCTTTCATAATAATTTTCAGTAGCTTCATGAACAAACTCAACAATATAACTATCACATGCAGCATACTTTTCATGATTTCCAAACACATAATTTTTATCAAGTTCAAGAATAGTGGAATTCAAACTTTCAAACTTACTTTTATTAATAATATAACAAGGTAGTTGATCAATCTCAAGAGATATGGGACTCCTAGATAAAGTCATGAACTCTCCAATCCCATTTTCATTAGTAGTACAATTAATATTATCAAGTAACATAGGACCATCATCTAGAGCTTTATCATAAACATTTGCTAAGCAAAATTCTTTAGTACCATGCATTTCGACATCGGGCACAAACAAAGCATTATCATAAGATTTATCAAAGTAGCATGGATTATCATAAATAACAGTAGCATAATTATTCTCACAAGTTTTACTCATAGGGAATATTTCAAGAGAATCCACAGGAACATAACATTCAACCTCTTTCGGTAAGCATGGAGGACAATCAAATAGTGTAAGAGATAAAGAGTTACTCTCATTAGAAGGTTGGCATGGGTAGCTAATCCATTCTTCCTCCTTTTGTTCATCACTCTCCTCTTCTTTTTCATCCAATGAGCATTCAGGTTCATCAATTTCCTCCTCTTTTTCATCCAATGAGCTTTGAGGTTCATCAGTTTCTTCTTCCACCGGTTCCTGCAAATTGTGAGTGCATTCTTGTGCATTAATGTGTCTCTCTTTATAATCAAGGATATAAGGATTCCTACCGTAGCATTCTATGCAAGAATTAAGGATAGTAGAGACATAATCTTTAAGGTCCTTACAAATAGCACAAGTTTCATAATTCTCAACCATGAAGGATTCTATCTCGGAGGCTCCCATAAATAAGACAAATTGTTCTACCTCTTCGAACCCATAATGAATATAGCAATTCCGATTATAGTTCTTAATTAAAAATTCCTCACTAGAGCCACATTGAAATTTAAAATGCTTATCCCGTTGAGAGCAACGAGTTTATATCATGGCGTCTAAGCAAGATTCTAGCCATTGTATTCAATTTTTCTATCATAGCACTCATTATTTTACCAGTTCTTGATTCTCTATAATTATTATAGCATTCTATAAGCTCCAAGTAGGTTGTAGGTTCTCCCATAACAGCAGTTTTTAATTTTTCGGTTTTTCAAATTTTTATGGATTTTTGGGTATATGAGAAAAACAAAACAAAAAGAAACTAAGCAAAGTAAACTACGCGAACTAATACTAGACAGAAATAAACTAAGCACAAATAAACTAGACAAAAGTAAACTAAGCAAAACAAAATAAAATGAAACAGAGAGAGGTAGAGTGTACTCCCCAGGTGAACTTATGAGTAGAGCTATGCCTCCCCGGCAACGGCGCCAGAAAACAGTCTTGATAACCCACAAGTATAGGGGATCGAGATAGTCTTCGAGGGTAGTATAACCCAAATTTATTGATTCGACACAAGGGGAGGTAAAGAATACTTATAAGCCTTAACAACTGAGTTGTCAATTCAGCTGCACCTGGAAAAGCACTAGCAACAGGGGTGATGTGAAAGTAGCAGTAATATGAGAGCAGTAGTAACAGTAACACAGCAGCAGTAATAGCAATATGAGACCAATGGCACCGGAAAATAGTTGATACTACTTCCAATGACATGTAGAACAAGTATATTATGATGAGAGATGGACCGAGGTTCCCAGCGATCTACACTAGTGGTAACTCTCCAATAAGTGACAAGTGTTGGGTGAACAAATTACAGTTGGGCAATTGATAGGAATCAAAGCATTAAGATAGAACATCAAGATTATTAATCATGTAGGCATGTTTTCCGTATATAGTCGTACGTGCTCGCAATGAGAAACTTGCACAACATCTTTTGTCCTACCAGCCGGTGGCAGCCGGGCCTCAAGGGAAACTACTGGATATTAAGGTACTCCTTTTAATAGAGTACCGGAGCAAAGCATTAACACACCGTGAAAACATGTGATCCTCACATCACTACCATTCCCTCGGGTTGTCCCGATTCTTCTCACTTCGGGGCCTTTGGTTCCGGACAGTGACATGTGCATACAACTTGTAGATACAATCTAAGCAACAAGTATAGAGCTCAAATCTAAGATCATGCCACTCGGGCCCTAGTGACAAGCATTAAGCATAACAAGATTGCAAGCAACAATAACTTCACAAACTTTATAGATAGACTAATCATAATGTATCATCCATCGGATCCCAACAAACACAACACCGATTACATCGGATGAATCTCAATCATGTAAGGCAGCTCATGAGACCATTGTATTGAAGTACATGGGGGAGAGTATACCGACATAGCTATCGCTAGAACCCGTAGTCCATGGGGGAACTACTCACGGAGCATGGCGGAGGCGGTGGCGTTGATGGAGATGGCTTCCGGGGGCACTTCCCCGTCCCGGCAGGGTGCCGGAACAGAGAGTTCTGTCCCCCGAATTGGAGTTTCGCGACGGTGGCGGCCCCCCTGGAGTCTTTCTGGAGTTTCGTCAATTGGTACTGCGTTTTTAGGTCGAAAGGGATTTTATAGGCGAAGAGGCGGCGCAGGGGGGCACCTGGGGGCGCCACACCCTAGGCCGGCGCGGCCAGGGTCTGGCCCACGCCGCCTTATGGTGTGGTGGCCCCCGGCCCCTCTCCGACTCTTCTTCGGTGTTCGGAGCCTTCCGGGAAAAATAGGAAGTTTGGCGTTGATTTCGTCCAATTCCGAGAATATTGCCCGAACAGCCTTTCCGGAACCAAAAACAGCAGAAAACGAGAAACTGGCACTGTGGCATCTTGTTAATAGGTTAGTTCCGGAAAACGCATAAAAACATTATAAAGTGCAAGCAAAACATGTAAGTATTGTCATAAAACAAGCATGGAACGACAGAAATTATGGATACGTCGGGGACGTATCATTACCAGGCAAGGTCTTGAGTAAGACTCAAGGTCCGGCTACGGCAGAAGAAAGAGAAAGGATGAGTCAGATCCCCTATGCCTCGGCAGTAGGCTCTATCATGTATGCCATGCTATGTACTAGACCGGATATAGCACATGCTCGTTAGTTTGACTAGCGAGATATCAAAGTGACCCAGGAATGGAACATCTGGACAGCGGTCAAGAATATCCTGAAGTACTTGAAAAGAACTAAGGATATGTTTCTTTGTTATGGAGGTGACCAAGAGCTCGTTGTAACCAGTTACACCGATGCAAGTTGGAACACTGATCCTGATGACTCTAAGTCACAGTCTGGGTACGTGTTTATATTGAATGGTGCTGCAGTAAGCTGGGCAAGCTCGAAGCAGTGCACGGTGGCGAAGTCATCAACATAATCGGAGTACATAGCGGCTTCAGAGGCTTCATCAGAAGCGGTATGGATGAAGAGGTTCATTGTAGAGCTCGGTGTGGTTCCTAGTGCATTGGACCCACTAGTCATCTACTGTGACAACATGGGTGCCATCGCCAATGCACAAGAACCAAGGTCACACAAGAGGCTGAATCATATCAAGCTGCGTTATCATTCGATTCGCGAGTAAATCGAAGATGGAGAAGTAAAGATTTGCAAAGTACACACTGATCTGAATGTAGCAGATCCGTTGACTAAAGCTCTCCCTAGGGCAAAGCATGACCAACACCAGAATGCCATGGGTGTTAGGTACCTTACAATGTAATCTAGATTATTGACTCTAGTGCAAGTGGGAGATCTGTTGGAGATATGCCCAAGAGGCAATAATATAAGTGGTTATTATATATCTTTATGTTTATGATAAATGTTTATATACCATGCTATAATTGTATTAACCGAAACATTGATACATGTGTGTTATGTAAACAACAATGAGTCCCAGTAAGCCTCTTAACTAGCTTGTTGATTAATAGATGATTAGTTTCATAATCATGAACATTGGATGTTATTAATAACAAGGTTATATCATTATATGAATGATGTAATGGACACACCCAATTAAGCGTAGCATAAGATCACGTCATTAAGTTATTTGCTATAAGCTTTCGATACATAGTTACCTAATCCTTTCGACCATGAGATCATGTAAATCACTTATACTCGGAAAGGTACTTTGATTACATCAAACGCCACCGCGTAAATGGGTGGTTATAAAGGTGGGATTAAGTATCCGGAAAATATGAGTTGAGGCATATGGATCAATAGTGGGATTTGTCCATCCCGATGACGGATAGATATACTCCGGGCCCTCTCGGTGGAATGTCGTCTAATGTCTTACAAGCATATGAATAAAGTTCATAAGAGACCACATACCACGGTACGAGTAAAGAGTACTTGTCAGGAGACGAGGTTGAACAAGGTATAGAGTGATACCGATGATCAAACCTCGGACAAGTAAAATATCGAGTGACAAAGGGAATTGGTATCGTATGTGAATGGTTCATTCGATCACTAAGTCATCGTTGAATATGTGGGATCCATTATGGATATCCAGATCCCGCTATTGGTTATTGGTCGGAGAGAGATCTCAACCATGCCTACATAGTTCGCGAACCGTAGGGTGACACACTTAAGGTTTGATGTTGTAATAGTAGAACTTGAATATGGAATGGAGTTCGAAGTATTGTTCGAAGTCTCGGATGGGATCCCGGACATCACGAGGAGTTCCGGAATGGTCCGGAGAATAAGATTCATATATAGGAAGTCATATTCCAAGTTTGGAAATGATCCGGTGCATTTATGGAAGGTTCTAGAAGGTTCTAGAAAAGTCCGGAAGAAATCACTTTGGAAGGCGGAGTCCCGGAGGGACTCCACCACCCATGGCCGGCCAACCCTAGGGGGTGGAGTCCCGGGTGGACTCCACCTAAGGTGGCCGGCCACCCCTCCCAAGGAAAGGTGGGAGTCCCACCTCAAGTGGGAATCCCACCTTGGGTAGGTTTCATGTCATATGGAAGGTTTTGGTTTGGGGTCTTATTCGAAGACTTGTAGACCAACTCTTGGGTGTTCCACCTATATAATGAGGGACAAGGGGAGGGGGCCGGTCACCACAAAGCCACAAGCTGGCCGCACCCCTTGAGGCCGGCCACCCCCTCTCCCAAACCATAGCCGCCCCCTCTCTCCTCCACCTCTCCCGCACGCTTAGCGAAGCTCCGCCGGAGATCTCCACCGCCGGAGATCTCCACCACCACCGCCACCACGCCGTCGTGCTGCCGGATTCAAGGAGGAGCTACTACTTCCGCTGCCCGCTGGAACGGGGAGAAGGACGTCGTCTTCATCAACACCGAACGTGTGACCGAGTACGGAGGTGCTGCCCGATCGTGGCACCGTGATCAAGATCTTCTACGCGCTTTTGCAAGCGGCAAGTGATCGTCTACCGCAGCAGCAAGAGCCTCATCTTGTAGGCTTTGGAAATCTTCAAGGGTGAGTCTCGATCATCTCCTTGTTGCTCCCGTCTTCTAGATTGCATCTTGGCTTGGATTGCGTTCTCGCGGTAGGAAATTTTTTGTTTTCTATGCAACGAATCCCTACAGTGACCTGATAAGTTGTCGATGAAGAAGGGGATGCCTTGGGCATCCCCAAGCTTAGATGCTTGAGTCTTCTTGAAATATGCAGGGATGAACCACGGGGGCATCCCCAAGCTTAGATTTTTCACTCTTCTTGATCATATTGTATCATCCTCCTCTCTTGATCCTTGAAAACTTCCTCCACACCAAACTCAAAACAAACTCATTAGAGGGTTAGTGCATAATCAAAAATTCACATATTCAGAGGTGACATAATCATTCTTAACACTTCTGAACATTGCAAAAAGCTACTGAAAGTTAATGGAACAAAGAAATCCATCAAACATAGCAAAACAGGCAATGCGAAATAAAAGGCAGAATCTGTCAAAACAGAACGATCCAGTAAAGACGAATTTTTCTCGGGGCACTTAACTTGCTCGAGATGAAAAAGCTCAAATTGAATGAAAGTTGCGTACATATCCGAGGATCACGCACGTAAATTGGCAGATTTTCCGAGTTACCTACGGACGGGGCTGCTCAATTTCGTGACGAGTAAGAAATATGTTTCGCGCGAGTAATCCAAATCTAGTATCAACCCTACTATCAAAGACTTTACTTGGCACAACAATGCAATAAAATAAAGATAAGAAGAGGTTGCTACAGTAGTAACAACTTCCAAGACTCAAATATAAAACAAAAGTGCAGAAGTAAAATAATGGGTTGTCTCCCATAAGCGCTTTTCTTTAACGTCTTTCAGCTAGGCGCAGAAACTGCAAATCAAGTATTATCGAGAGATGAAGCATTAACATTCTTACCAAGGGCCTTGCGCCTACCCTTCTTACTCTTCAGTTTAGGGAATATATGACCGCATCCAGGTATAGAGGAATTTAGAGTGCCTTTCCCCACATCTATGGTTACTCCCAAGAGTTTCAGCGGGGATCTTCCAAGTGTTATTTGTCCTGTACCTACACATTCAATAACGAGATAATCAGTGGATACCGTTCTTCCAAGAAGGGTGGTGAACACTCCTTCAGCTATTCCTTTAGGAATTATAACAGAGTTATCAGTAAGAGTTATTCCTTCTCCACCTTCAGTAAGTCCCCAGAGTGTCAAAGATTCATAAATACTTTTAGGCATAAGGCAAAATTCAGTCATAATATCACAACGGGCATAATTTTTTTTACCATCAATAGCAACTTTAATAGTAGGGTCCCACATTGAAGATTCAGAGTTTACTGGAACATAATCAAAATGCTCACGAATCCGACTATACCCTTCTTTTAAGCAAGATATATTTGTCTCAAGAGTGTTTAATCTATTATGAATGCTAGCAAGAGATGAATCAAAGTTATTAGCCGAGCTAGATGATGCAACCAATTTTTTTATGGCATTAAAAGCTTGATCCCCATCGCAATGAAGGAAATCTCCTCCCACTACAACATCTAAGGCATATCTATAGCGAAGAATAAGCCCAAAATAAAAGTTACTAAGAAGCAAACTTAGAGTTATTTTAGGTTCAGTTTTACTATAAGAATCAAAAATTCTAGACCAAGCTTCTTTAAAACTCTCCTCTCCTCCTTGTTTAAAAGTAAAGATCGATTCCTCACGTGATAGAGTAACAACTACAAGACTAGTCATGACAACAGAATAAAGTAAATGCAAGTAACTAATTTTTGTGTGTTTTTAATATAGAGAACGCAAACAAGACAAATGAAATAAAGTAAAGCAACTAATTTTTTTGTGTTTTTGATATAAAGAAACAAACAAAACAGAAAATAAAGTAAAGTAAAGCAAGACAAAAACAAAGTAAAGAGATTGGAAGTGAGAGATTCCCCTTGCAGCGTGTCTTGATCTCCCAGGCAACGGCGCCAGAATTAGCTTGATGACGCGTAAAGCACACGCCCGTTAGGAATCCCAAGTGGAAGGTGTGATGCGTACAGCAGCAAGTTTCCCTCAGTAAGAAACCAAGGTTTATCGAACCAGTAGGAGTCAAGGGCCACGTGAAGGTCGTTGGTGACGGAGTGTAGTGCGGCGCAACACCAGGGAATCCGACGCCAACGTGGAACCTGCACAACACAATCAAAATATTTTGCCCAAACGTAACAGTGAGGTTGTCAATCTCACTGGCTTGCTGTAAACAAAGGATTAAATGTATAATGTGGAAGATGATGTTTGTTTGCGAAGAAAAGTAGAGAACAATGATTGCAGTAGATTGTATTCAGATGTAAAAGAATGGACTGGGGTCCACAGTTCACTAGTGGTGTCTCTCCCATAAGATAAATAGCATGTTGGGTGAACAAATTACAGTTGGGCAATTGACAAATAGAGATGCATACATATCATGATGATTACTATGAGATTTAATCAGTGCATTACGACAAAGTACATAGACCGCTATCCAGCATGTATCTATGCCTAAAAAGTCCACCTTCGGGTTAGCATCCGCACCCCTTCCAGTATTAAGTTGCAAACAACAGACAATTGCATTAAGTATGGTGCGTAATGTAATCAACACAAATATCCTTAGACAAAGCATTGATGTTTTATCCCTAGTGGCAACAGCACATCCACAACCTTAGAACTTTCTATCACTATCCCAAATTCAATGGAGGCATGAACCCACTATCGAGCATAAATACTCCCTCTTGGAGTCACATGTATCAACTTGGCCAGAGCCTCTACTAGCAACGGAGAGCATGCAAGAACATAAACAACATATATATGATAGATTGATAATCAACTTGACATAGTATTCAATATTCATCGGATCCCAACAAACACAACATGTAGCATTACAAATAGATGATCTTGATCATGATAGGCACCTCACAAGATCTAACATGATAGCACAATGAGGAGAAGACAACCATCTAGCTACTGCTATGGACCCATAGTCCAAGGATGAACTACTCACACATCAATCCGGAGGTGGGCTTGATGATGTAGAGCCCTCCGGTGATGATTCCCCTCTCCGGCAGGGTGTCGGAGGCGATCTCCTGAATCCCCCGAGATGGGATTGGCGACGGCGGCGTCTCTGGAAGTATTTTCGTATCGTGGCTCTCGGTAATAGGGTTTTCGCGACGGAGAGTTTAAGTATGCGGAAGGGCAGAGTTGGAGGCGGCGCAGGGGCTCCACACCATAGGCCGGCACGGGCCCCATGCAGGCCGCGCTGCCCTATGGTTACGGCCCCTCGTGGCCCCACTTCGTATGCTCTTCGGTTTTCTGGAAGCTCCGTGGAAAAATAAGACCCTGGGCATTGATTTCGTCCAATTCCGAGAATATTTCCTTTGTAGGATTTCTGAAACCAAAAACAGCAGAAAACAACAACTACCGCTTCGGCATCTCGTTAATAGGTTAGTGCCGGAAAATGCATAATAATGATGTAAAGTATGTATAAAACATGTGAGTATTGTCATAAAAGTAGCATGGAACATAAGAAATTATAGATACGTTTGAGACGTATCAGAACTCCATGAAGTTCTAGTCAACCCGTGAAGATTGACGGACATAGATTTTCAGAATAAAATTAATCTTTTAAAAAATGATTACAAAAACCTGCTTTTGCCTACGACTTCCTGGTCCATGACTGTAGTTTTAGTGCATGAAACACATATTTATATTATTGAACTTGCTGAGTACGCTCGTGCTCACACGTCCCCTCTTGAATCCCCTTCTTAGATTAGGAGTCATCGAAGGAGAAGCTACCGTGAAAGTCAAAGACGGAGGAGTCAGCTACTACAAGAAGCAGAACTCAATTAACGAAGTCAATGAAGTCAACTCCTACATCAATCGTGGTGGGAACCTAGACGAGGACTGGGAGGGAACCAGTTCCATAATCTTAGAACCTAAATAGCTAGAGTTCAGTTATAGTTTCCTTAGCAAGCCAAGTAGAGTTAGTGATAAGTCTAGTCTATGAGTCGTTCCGTCGGAGTTTTATTTGCAATTTTACCTCATTGTAATTAGGAGGTTATATGATATTTTGTAAAGATCGAAGTTGTAATTCTATGGACATATCTTGGACTCACAATGTTTCTTATGTACCATTCTGGGGGATGTAATACTAGTGGAGCGTGTTTCATTGGTGTTATGTTAACAACTTGCGTACTACAACATGCAGTGGTATGCTGGGTCAATGCACTTCAATACAAAATCGATCCTATATGATTCAAGTGGGCATCCATGTCAGTGCAACCATGTGTTTTTTGCGATTCCTGAAATGCTAGCCATCTAGTGATGTTGAAAGAACATAATTACTCTCAAATAGTCATAGTGCTTTGACTGTAATTGTTGTTGATTATGATTATTTTATTTGAGCGCATGTTTGATCCAAAGGGTTTTTTTAGCATAGTCGACAAAACATGGAATGCAAATGAATGCAAGCACAAAAAATTCACCTTGAGCAAACAAGAATATATTAAAATTCAATCCAATTTGACTCAAGTTGCCCTACTGGCAAGGCTTACATGGCGATGAGTTCCACTTATTGATGGTGAAATCACATACAAGGCATCTTATGATGAAGCATGTTTGACATGGACGCATATAGACATTTGATTTCGTACCTTTCTAAAACTCTTAAGCAAAATAACATGAAGTATTTCCTGAATTTCATATCACCCAATTTGCACTCACGAGTTTGATGTGTTTTCTCTCGACCTGATGCACTGTGAAGTTCACACAATTCTAGATGTTTACCTAGATAGTTGTCTCTTATACAAATGCCCTAAGTGACCACCAAACTGACCACTACATCTTATAGCGGGCATTTTGACGAGGTATCGACTCGTCAATGCCTACAGATTGTAGACTTAGGGTTTCGTGGAAAATAGAGGGCAAGTAGAACTCGAAAGTTGTCAGACGAACAAAGACGCCTAACTAAACAAAACACAGTGGCTAGGGTTTGCAATGATTCGATCCTTATTTCGACATTGGCGTCACCTTTATATAAAAGGTGAAACCGAGGCTTTTTTGTATCGCACAAGTACAAAGTTGTCGGGCCGCACTGGGCCTTTCTTTATATTGTTACAATTTTCCTATAATAACTCTACTTTCCTAATCCGAACATCTTCATCTTGATGTCTATATTATACAGGGATAACGGTAAATGAGGTTGGTTTATCTGATGTATCAGGTACCAGTCAATTGCTCTTGTGGCAAATCCGCATAAACCAACTTCAAATTCGAGTCTCTGGACTCGAACTTGGGATAGTGGTGTAGTTCCGCTTTAGGACTTATCGAAAACTGAATTCCAGCTATTTTATCGAGTACACAACGCGTCCGCTGGGATTTTCTTCACATATATTTATGTGGATAAAGTGGGAGAGCGCATTCGGGTACGATACCACGTCACACATGATGGATCGTAGGGTCTTACCTTCGTGGCTCCTTTATAAGTCACGACATCCAAAGTTTTTATCGCGGCGGACATGCTCTGATAACATATTGCCGAGTGCCTTTGTTCGGGTGATGGAATACTCCATTTCTTCGGGTTAATGTATTTCACCAAATAATATCTTGACTCCCGATGGGAGTACATAACGAGTTTTACAAAACTCGAAAATGTCTACCCAGAACTGAAATTCTTCGATTTCATTATACATTGTCTTTCTATATTGATCCATTTATTATCAGTTTTCATCGGGTGCGCGACTAGCGCTCCCGATGGGAGTAGCCCCTGAGGTTATAGCCGAGTGTTTGCAAACTTGGGTGTAGACTCAACTTTATTGTTAATCAACACTATATTTTTTCATTATCTTTCTCATCTTATTAGCAGTATAACCAATACTGCTGATAAGAGTAGCCTCCAAGCCTATAATCGGGTGCTTGCAGCTGGACATTGGCTCTAGATTATATACTCCCATCGTATAATGTCGTGTTAACTCGAATATTTTCTCATCCTTGACGTCGATGTTGACGAAGACCAAGTGTTGTCGCCTCGGGAAGCCACGACTGTTGGTGGAGCACTGTTTTGTAGGTCCAAAATTTCTGCTCTTCCCCCACGTCGTACGAAGTGGGGCTCGCGCGTTCTCCAAAATTCCCGCCATACATATGTCACATTTCGACAACAAATGACAGTAGTCTACGTTGCCATAAGGGCCACCTCTCTCAAGGTCTTTGGTGAATCTAGTGGATATTATACGTACTTTTGAACCAAGGGAAAGTTAAAGAAGAAACAATTACACTAAAATTTTATAATCATTTTTTGCTCGATTGTGGTTTTAACAAATATTTGTAGTATATTAGTTAGTTAGCATTTTTTAACCCACAATAATGTATGTAAATATTATTTATTGTTTTTCGTCTATAGTTACAACAAAATATCATTAAAAATATATCTGAGTTGTGAAAAAGTATTTTCAATGCCGATGTATTGCCCTTAACAAGATACTAAAATAGAACCACCTAAAATGTGAAAACAAAAGGACAAAACACCTGTCACCTTGAATTATTTTTGTTACAATTGATGATTAGTATATTGTACACGTATGTTATGGAAATGTGCTTCTCTATCTCTTATATTTAACATACTGGTAGATATTTCAAAGCATATGGTGTAACAAATATCTTAGTATAAGTGCATAGTGTATAATTAGATAGGAAAATTTTATAGAAACTCCTCGAGCATAATTGTATGGTTGGCATGATCATTTTATCACTGGGGAAATGTATCTTACAATTTACAGTGGATTCATTTATAAACTGAAAATATATTTATGATATATGCTTGTTATTAAAATCTCATCGCTTATAGCAATTGCACAAACATAAAGATAGTGTGGGTTCTACTAGTGTTGAAAATTTAATTAATTATATGCACACCAAAACACGCTATGTATCACATGGTGTCTAGAAATACAAGTGCCCCAGCCAGTTTCTGAAATATGAAGTTATGCATAAAACAATACATATAAATGAATCTATCATCAGTTTCAATACAACATGCAAGACATCCATATGGAGGCTACCCGACAAATCAAACATCCTATCAACAATCTAATATATCTATTTTTATGCGTTACGCGCTATTAGCCCCATCACATGTAACTGTTCATGTAAACTGTTGTAGAATTATTATTCCTTTTTGTAAATAATCACAAGAATAATAATAATATTACATGGGTTATTTTCTCTTGGGCCCAGGGTGGTCGCCCTGTTTTGCCGTCAATGGACTAGACCTGGCGAATCCAAATGTTTTAGTAGATGGGGTGAGGAGAATCAATTAGTCAGGTAATCTTGCATTGTAGTTAGCGAGACAACAACATTTGCTATGGTGTTGAGACTGCTCATAGTGGGAGTAATATAGTAGTAACATCACATAATTTAAAGCATTTTGGTGACATGGCATGCAAATAAATGAATAAAGAGAGTGGGTGGTAACTAGCTATGTTACCATAGCATCACACACCACAAGGCAAGATGAGTTTACAACATAATAAATGACACAATGCATGACACCACATATAAGTTACTACCCACTATGAAGGTAGTAACCTAGAATAGTAACATGGCATATGTTACTAGTCTAAGTTACTCTCCACTATGACCAGCTTGAATAAGCATGAAACATGATTCAGATTATATTTGTGGTCCTTGGCTCAAGTGCGTTGTATAATTAAGAATAATCATACTACATGTCATTGTGCCATGAATATGTAGTGATCATGTCCAACACTTAAAATTCATCTCACTATATGATCCCCGATAAGGGTGGATACAATTATCTTGAAGCCGGATAAACGGGGGGCTGCTTAACACCGACCTAGTCGGTACTTCCAGGGTACTGCACACCCCGCGCATGCCCAAAGTGGCCAGATGGGCCGCGGCCCAACAACATCAGGTAATACAGTTTTTCTTTTTTCGTTTCTTTTCTTTTTTTCGGCTGATTCTTTTTAGACCGATTTTTTAAAATTATTTTAGGTTTTTCTGAAATTTAAATATTTTCAAAATTTGAACATTTTTCATATTGGAACAATTTTCAAATTGCAACAAATTTTAAATTGGAACAAAATTTGAACATTTTTTAGAATGAACATTTTTTTCAAAAAATCGATTTTTCTCAAAAGTTTGAACATTTTTCGAAAATGAACATATTTTAAATTTGAATATTTTTCGATTATGAACATTTTTTGGATATGAATAATTTTTAGCTTTGAACAATTTTCGTTATGAGCACTTTTCAAAAATTGAACTTTTTCGAATTTGATCAATTTTCAAATTTGAATTTTCGATTTTGAACAATAATAAAAATAAAGAGAAAAGAAAGAAACTAAAAAGAAAAAAGAAAAAAGAAAAAAGAAAAAAGAAAAAACAGAAACAGAAAACGAAAAAAAAGATGAAAATGGGCCAGGCCCAATACCCGACCAGGGTGTGCGGTGCCTGGCAGGCACCGACCTGGTCGGTGTATAGGATTTCCGGATAAACGTGCTTATAAAAAAGGTCAGATAACGCAACCGTTGGCGGCGTCGACCGGGTCAGGCCGGCGGTAGATCGGCCCATGGTCCTGCATAGGCAAAAGAAGAATCCCAGGCTTGCAAAGCAAAAGAAGTTTACGCCAACATTATTATTGCTTTTAAGTTACCAGTATTGGATATAGACAACTTGTGCAGCGAAAATCAAAAAAAAAAATATGTATTTTCGAAAACTTCGGCACAAAATGGACCGGGTTTGAGAAAATCCACAGGATGATCTTTTTTCATGATGCGAGATAGCATGACTCCCTAGCCCGGGATATGTAAAAATCTAGCCTGGTCATTTATTTTTTTGGTGAGGTTTTCGGAAAGAACCATTTTTGTTTATTTTCACGCATCTGCTTGGTGGCAATACACAGCCAGACAATCGCACCTTCACCTGCATGTACACCAGTGTGATAGTGTCAGTCAGGAAAGCAGGGGAGAAGAGAAGAGTAGAGAGGAGCAGTGGACACGGCCTCCGCTTTGAGTGCCGTGGGCGCCTGGGCAAGGCAAGCTCTGCAGCTGCGATGCTGCCACCCGACCCGACCCGTCCCGACGCCGTTTAGACGCTCCCCGACGGAACGGAAAAGGCGCGGTCAACTCGACCCACCCCACCACCGCCACAACGGATAAACTAACCAAACCGGAGCAGAGCAGACCAGACCGCCCCCGCTCCCGCACCATTTCCCCCCTCTCGCCTCGTCTTCTTCACACAGCCCCCACCTCCTCCCTCCTCTTCCTCCTCCCAACGCGCACTCTGCGCAGCCAAGACGAGAGACAGAGGCCCGAGAGGAGGAACCCACACTCGGAGCTCTGAAGCCGGAACCGCCGAGCGAGACTGTTCTACTCTCCGGTGCGCGCGCGTCCTCTGCGGAGGGTTGAAACCGCGCCGGCTCGGCTGAATGCGATGTGAGCTCCTGTCCTCTCTTCTCGCCCCTGCAGCTTTGACTCCAATTTGGTCTGCTCTATGTGGTTTCTTGGGCTCTATCTTGGTCTACGAGTGTGCGACTGCGAGTGCGTTCGGAGAGTGGCGGTGCGCGCGGTGATGGCCTCCGCGGCCGTACTCCTGGCCAGATCGCTAGATCGTACCACCTCTCCTCTGTTCGGTACCTCCAGCAGGACAAATTTCTCGCGGAAGAGAGAGTGGACTTTCGGGCCGGCCTGTCTCAGCCGTCCCCCTCAGAATTTGATTTTCTTTGCCGGTCTCTCTGCATTGCAGAGAGTTGAACGGAGAGAAAAACTGCTACTCGTATTTTTTTTATGTCTCCTGGGACTGGGACTGTTTCATTATGTTATCTTGCTACACTCAACTTATTATACTTGTGTACTACGGTTGGGTGCTTCTGCAAGGCACAAGATTTCCTCTTCCAAATGCGATAGAAATTCGCCCCAGTATTTGATATGTGATGTTCTGGTGCTACGTCTTCTTCCCACAGCTTCCACCGCAAGTTACTTCCCATATCATACAGATAACATGTGATGTGCCCTGCGGCTGCGGTTGCCAAACTGTCGTTGAGGCAATTTTCCCGAGCTTCCCAGCTGTCTTGCGCTTAAAGTGATGCTTCGTTTATATATGTATCCAAAAAAATGGGTTCAGGTTCCTCTTTGATTGCTGGTCAGGAGGCCTACTCGGTTGTTACACGGTCACTGTGACCATACGTCTGTCAAATCAGCCAGTCTTAATCCTACCATGTTTGCTCATGGAGAGTTCATTTTCTTGCAGGGACAGCTAGCTTGTAGTGGTTGCTTCGGCGCATACACTTTCTGACAATCTGATACTTCACACAAGGTATGGTAAACTACTTGTTCATTGCTCTTTCGGCAAAACAAAAGTAATCGTTCACTGTTCTATCGACTGGAGCAGCTAATTAAAAGAGTGTTACTGACGCTTGATTATTTCCAATTGCAGGCAACATCGTATGCCTTACTGTCTGGCACCGGCTGGCTTAGATGTCGTTTCGTAGCATAGCTCGTGATGTCAGGGATGGCTTCGGTAGCCTGTCGAGACGGAGCTTCGATGTGACGATCGCAAGCCTCTACGGTCTCACCGGCCATCACAGGGGGAAGGGCCAGAGCTCGCTGGATGACCTCCATGAGCCGGCTCCCATACTCCAAGAGAGCAACTGGGCGAGTCTCCCTCCTGAACTCCTCCGCGATGTCGTACGGAGACTGGAAGCGGACGAGAGTACCTGGCCATCCAGGAAGCATGTCGTATGCTTTGCGGCTGTTTGTAGGACATGGAGGGAGATGTGCAGAGAGATCGTGTTGAGCCCCGAATTTTGTGGGAAGCTTACCTTCAGAGTCTCTCTAAAGCAGGTAAAGAGAAAAAAAGATAGCTACATACTTTACTGAAAGATACTACAATTGTGCCAAGCTGATAACTTCCCTTGTTTTTGATACATGGCATCTTTTGTTGTTTTGACAGCCTGGTCCGCGAGATGGAATGATTCAATGTTTTATAAAGAGGAATAAATCAAAATCCACCTATCAGCTCTACCTGTGCCTAACAAATGGTATGTTACAGTTCCCACATTTGTATTAGCAAGGCGCATCGGTTTTATTTTCTTTTTGCATGCCAGCTTATTATCTCACTGAGAAAATATAGCTCAGGATGAGAATGTCAGTAGTCTTAAATTATTTTGCTTTGTTTAAGTGCCTGACTCACTGTTCTATATCATATCATATAAACCTTTCAGTTCTGATTTTTTGTGTTTATTTAGTCTTTGCATTCATGCGAAATGTTTTTCTCTATGAAATGATCATGGATAAACACCTGTATTATTATCTGCTCTCACTTTTTAATCGAGCGTGCTGAATCTTTTTCTTCAAGCAGTTGTTACAGCAGAAAGCGGGAAGTTCCTCTTATCAGCAAGAAGGAATCGTAAAGCGTCGTGCACAGAGTATGCCATTTCAATGGACGGTGCCAATACCTCAAGATCAAGCAGAACCTACATTGGAAAACTGAGGTAATTATGAAGTTACTGAAATATAAACCTGTTTCCCCTTCGCTCTCTTTGATAACTTAACACCAAGCCAACCATCTTTTTTAGGTCGAACTTCCTTGGCACCAAGTTTTTAATTTACGACACACAGCCCCCATACAACGGTGCAGTGATCCCACCAGTTGGAAGGAGCAGCCGGAGGTTTAACTCAACAAAAGTCTCTCCGAAGGTGCCTCCCGTCAGCTACAACATAGCTCAGGTGACATACGAGCTCAACGTTCTCGGCACCAGAGGCCCTCGGCGGATGCGCTGCATCATGCACTCCGTGCCCGCCTCCTCGGTCGAGCCCGGCGGCACCGTCCCCGGCCAGCCTGAAAAAATCGTGCCTCGAGCTCTGGGGGACTCGTTCCGCAGCATCACATCCTTCTCCCAGTCGTTCCGCAGCTCCGCCACCTTCTCCAACTCCAGCTCCATCATGGACCAGTCCATGGACTTCAACAGTGCCCGCTTCTCGGAGATGAGCGGCGGCGGGGCCACGGACGGCGAGGGCGAGGCCAAGGACAGGCCGCTGGTGCTCCGGAACAAGCCCCCTCGGTGGCACGAGCAGCTGCAGTGCTGGTGCCTCAACTTCCGCGGCCGTGTCACCATCGCCTCGGTGAAGAACTTCCAGCTGATCGCCGCGTCGAGCCCGCCGCCCGCGGGCGCGCCGACGCCCTCGCAGCCCGGACCCGTGGATCCCGACAAGGTGATCCTGCAGTTTGGGAAGGTCGCGAGGGATATGTTCACCATGGACTACCGCTACCCCATCTCGGCTTTCCAGGCGTTCGCCATCTGCCTGAGCAGCTTCGACACGAAGTTGGCATGTGAATAATTGAAGTCGAAACGGAAGAAGGGTGCGCCGCGGAGCAGAAGACGACGCATGGTCCTTCCTTAGGTTCTTAGCTCATGTTTGCATTCCACAGTCATGTGTTTCCCCGGTTGTAATTGTGATTGCTGTAGTATTGATTGAACTGGACATACATGAAAATCATGTGATTCTTGGCATGCCCTCCCTCTTCCATGATAGTAACTTATACGGTTATACCTGGTCTTTTCATCACCATCCATGGTGCCATGTACATGCTTTAGCAGTGCCACAGAATAAGAAAGTTGCCATTCATGAATTGTCCCGTACGTACACTACCATGATTCCTCCTGATACATTTCAGAAAAGAACAAGTTGCTGGAATTGTGCATGTCTCTCTGTCCCTCTCAGCCCCCAAGGGTTGAAGAAGACTTTGGCATGCCATGGCGCTTTTATTAGTTAGTGGGTCATGGTGATGGAGGGCCATGACCACGCCTGTTTATGCAAGTGCAGATAAATATCATTGCAAAGATGTGGATAGTACGCTGGCCCTGGCCCTTGCGATGGCGCATTAGTCACAGGAGACAGAACGGCGGCACCGTTGCGCGCCGTCCAACGGGAGCTCGCCTCGCCTCACATGGGGGGTGCCTGCCTTTTTCCGTCCCGTGAGTAAAAGAGCCCGTCGATCGAGCTCTCCCAATCAGTGTGTGTCGCTCGCGTGCAGCGCAGGCGCTGCGGTATGAGAGAAAAGAAAAGATCAAAGGGGAAAAGATCAGAGGAGCCAAAGTGGCGATGAGGCGTACCTGGACCTACTGTGCCGTTTCCTCGAGCTGGAACGCACAAATTGGCAACGGCAGGTATCACCTCGATCCATCATCGCCTTTGTGCCGAGAAGTGATCGTGTTCCTGGCTCCCTCGTAGTGCTCCACGAACGCGCGAGACTGCGAGAGGGACAGTGCCATTGCCATGGTGTGATTTCATGTTGGGTATCGAGGAGAACAGGAAGAGACGGCGATCGGCGAGGACAGGGACGGCAGCACGCGCAACAGCGGCACTCCCTTAATTTCGTTGCTGATGTGTCCACTGGCTAGTTGGCACTAATGCATTCAGTAATAATCGATCGGCCACTCAGTTGCATGGCAAGCTAATTACGCAAAACCTCTGACTTTGCGTGCTCAGTGTATAGTGTGTTACGTGTCCTCTCTACTTTATTGTTGCTGAAGATATTGTGATGTGGCGGTAGTTTTCAGGGTACAGTTTTATGCGCTCGACGACGGCTGCGTGAGATCGACGGTGGAATATATGATATCTAGCGCGTATTCGGATGAGGGTGAGAGCAACATCTTGGTAGGGCCGGTGCTTGATTGATCATCCAATGTCGTAGATTTTCTGCAGTTCCATTGGCGCTCGATTTGGAAAATGGGGAAAAAATAATCTGAGGTGTAAAAGGGTTCGTTATTTAGTGAAAGTGCGTAGAAAGACTTCAACGGCCGGAAAAACCGGCCAAGCCCCAGTGATGTGGTTCTAAGAGCATCCCCACTCGTTGGCGTTCCCCACGCCCAAATCCGGCGAAATTTTCGTCCAATCCAATTTGGCCTAGGGAGCGCCGAAGTTCCAGCCGTCCCCCCGGCAGGAAACCCCCAACCTCGACCATTTGACATATTTCGAACAAATTCAACATAAAATTTAACAAGTTCGGCGAGCTAAGAGTCCGAAAATTACTGAAACAAATTCGGGGATAATCAGTACAATGTTTAACAAGTGCTGAAACAAATGAAGCACACAATTTCACAATTTTTGAAACAAATTATGACAGACTAGTTGGCATCGGCGTTGGCGTTGCCTCGGAGCGTCCATATGTGCTCCACCAGATCATCTTGCAGCTGCTGATGCATTGTAGAGTCTCGAATCTTCTGGCGCATAGCAATGAAGACGGCCCATGATGGAGGCACCTGGTGATTAGGTTGTGCAACAGGACCCTCTCATATGGTGCTTGCTGCTCAGCCAGAGGAACCGGATGTTTTCGCTCATTTTCAATAATCATATTGTGTAAGCACACACAACAATTCATCACCTCCCACATCTGATCTTTGGACCAAGTCATAGCAGGGAACCGGACGACAGCAGAAATCTCTGTCGGAGGACACCAAATGCACGCTCGACGTCTTTTCGGCAAGCTTCTTGTTTCTTGACAAACTCGCAAAGTTTGGGGGTGCTAGGTTTCGAGATAGTCTTCACAAATGTTGACCACTTTGGATAGATACCGTCTGCAAGGTAGTATCCTTTGTTGTAGTGCCGACCATTGATCACATAGTTCATCGGGGGAGCATGACCCTCAACAAGCTTAGAAAAGATCGGGGAGCAGTTTAGGACGTTGATGTCATTGTTGGATCCAGGTATACCAAAGAAAGAGTGCCAAATCCAGAGATCATGGGTAGCCACTGCTTCAAGTATCACAGTGCAGCCGTTTTTGACCCTTGTACATTCCCTGCCACGCAAACGGACAGTTCTTCCATTTCCAATGCATGCAGTCAATACTTCCAAGCATCCCTGGAAAACCCCTAGCTTCATTTGTTGCAAGGATCCTCTGAGTGTCTTCGACAGTGGGTGATCTCAAGTAAAAGTCCCCGAAAATAGTCATCTGCACCATCACCGGGAGCTCCATAAGCCAGCATCCTCATAGCCACTGTGCACTTCTGCAGTGACGAAAATCCAACCAAGCCAGTGCAATCCGCTTTGCATCTGAAGTAGGGGTCGAAGTCTCGGATGGCATACACAATTTGCAGAAATAGCTTTCTGCTTATCCTGAAACGACGCCTGAAAACAGTCTCACCGTGCAATGGATTGTCGGCGAAGTAGTCGGCGTACAACATGCAGTAGCCCTCCATTCGCCGTCTCGGCTTGCACTTCCGCGACCCGGTGCCGACCCACCACGTCGACCAGCTTGCCACTCCGGCGTACGAGCTTGATAAGCAACCGAGGATCAGCATGTGCTCCTCGTCTTGGGCGGCGGCCGCCATCTCTTCTCGCATAAGCTCGACGAACATCTGCTCCTCCTCTTCGTCCGAGTCCACGGCCGGCGAGGCAAATGGACGAACACCTGACGGACGTGGTCGAGGCAACCCGAGCCGCAAACGACGAGGAGTAGGCCATCGTCGGAAAACAGGCCGGCGAAGGAGCAGCCAGATAGGCCGTCGTCGAAAGACGGCGGAATATAGGCAGGTGGGGGAGGAGGGGCGACGGAATCTGGGCAACAAGCCGGCGGGGTGGTGACGGCGGCGAGAGAGATACGAGGGGTGGGGTTCGTGTGTCCAGTCGCCGACAGAGCGGGCCCTTCCCCGCTTTTCACTCGTCCGGAGTCCCCGAGCGCGCCTCGGGGGACCGGGGTTGGCGTGGGCTCGCCGGATGGATTTAGGGCCAAATCCGGACGAAAACGAGAAACCGGGAGCGCGACTGGGCCGAATTACGCCGTCTGGATGGAAAAAACGTCGATCGGAGGCCTCGTCGGGGAGACGAGTGGGGATGC